>NC_083445.1:1504587-1576006 GCF_020745735.1 Hemiscyllium ocellatum | reverse complement strand
CCCCCCATCACCTTCCCCATCACCTTCCCCCATCCATCCTTCACTCACCTTCCCCCCCCCCCCATTTACCCCCAGTCACTTTCACCCCATCCATCCTTCACTCACCTTCCCCCCCCCCCCCATTTACCCCCAGTCACTTTCACCCCATCCATCCCCAAATCACCTCCCCCAATGCACCCCAGTTCCTCCTCCAATCACACCCCCCATCCACTCCTCAGTCAGCTCCCTACCAATCCCCCCCCCAGCCGTCATCCACAATACCCTGTCTGACATCCTCCTCCTCCTTTTCTTCCACCTTCACAGCTTTGAGAATTTACCTTTATTTACTCGTATTACAGCTTCTAAACAAGGCCCATTCGGAAGTTGAAGCTCTCACCATAAACTTGCAATTATGGCCAATTTGGTAAGTTGGACTGTTACTGGAGATGGGTTGGCCTGAGAGGCTTTAGAAAGTTTGAAAAGAATTGGCTGCTGTTGAATTCTGGAAAGATTTTGTACGAAGTGGCTTTGTCAGTCAGAAGAAGAACCGCTATTCGCTTCTCATCAAAACTATCAGCAGTTTGAACTCTTCTATTCATTCTCTACTCAATTTTCTCTTGCCTTAAGGAAGTTAATCCCAATTTCTAAAGTGTCTCTGCATTCACTCAATTCCCTCATTTTTCGAACTTTCAGCAACAGTTCTAATTTCTGAGAAGTCTAGCCCGAGCTCGTGTATAGACAGAGGGTATTGTGATAAATGTGCATTGACAGATGTACAGGAAGAAAACGCGTAAATCCAGACTTACCATTGTTCAAGTGTGAGATGTATATTGAAATTCCCTTCGACTGGGATAACACTGGATTTTCTGAGCCCCTTAATCCAAGTGTTTCTCTGATGTGAAGGTACCAGTGTTGGACTGGGGTGGGCAAAGTTAAAAATCACGTAACACCAGGTTATAGCCCAACAGGTTTATTTGGAAGTACTAGCTTTCGGAGCGCTGCTCCTTCATCAGGTAGCTAGGATTTCTGAATCCTGTTAACCTCATTAAATGTGTCTCAGCCCTGATGCTGCATTCACCACAGGGTTTAGTTTTTGTAGCAGTTACAAGACTTAAGTTTTTAAGATCAAAATCATGTGCATCTTTTTTGAGCTGTGAACAAAGTAAACACTTAGCCATTCTATCATTCACAAAGGGAACACGGATCCCCCTTACTAAGGGTTAAATATAGCCTATTGTATTAGCAAGATAGTAAGATCAGGACACCCAGTCAGTTGGTTCTCTTGCCCTGACAGCAATGTTTTCTGTGCAGCCTGTCCCCTGCACCGGTCCGTCTGTGCAGCCTGTCCCCTGCACCGGTCCGTCTGTGCGGCCTGTCCCCTGCACCGGTCCGTCTGTGCGGCCTGTCCCCTGCACCGGTCCGTCTGTGCGGCCTGTCCCCTGCACCGGTCCGTCTGTGCGGCCTGTCCCCTGCACCGGCCCGTCTGTGTGCTGCTAAATAATAAATATTGTGAGTGTGGGATCGAGGGAAGGCGACTGGATCAAACCTTGTGGCAGTTTGTTTAGTAGGGTGTGGACATTGCTGACAAGCCCAGTGTTTATTGCCCCCCTGACCTGCCCCCCCCCGAGCGGTGGTTGTGAGCTGCTGGGAGAATGACAATAATGTATGGACTGTAGGCATTACCCACAGTGCTTTCAGGGAGGGCTTTCCAGGATTCTTCCCCAGCAACAGTGAGGGAACTGAGATACTACCCCAAGGTGAGATGGTTCAGAACTTGCAAGCAGTGGTTTTCCCATCTCCCTGCTGCCCTTGTCCTTCTAAGTTATAGCGATTGTGAGTTTGGAAGATGCTATCTGAAGGTAATTGGTGTGTTACTGCAGTGTATCTTGTAAATTGCATCCACAGCCTTACTGTGGTGGATGGAGTGAATGCCAGTTTAAGTGGGCTGCTTTGTTTTGGATGGTTTTGATCTATTTGTTAGAGCTGATCTGGCCAAGTGGAGAATATACTGTCACACGCCTGACTTGTGGCCCGTAGGCAATGGACAGGCTTTAGGGATGACATGATCCGAGCCTATGACTTGCCTAGAAGCTGTGGTATTGATGTTGCAAGTCCATTGATGTTGAGTTTCTTGTTAATAGTGACCCCCAGCATGTTGACAGTGATGGATTCCGTGATGGTAACACTATTGAATGTCAATGGGAGATAGCTAGATTTAGTCTTGTTGGAGATGGCCATTGCCTGCCTCTATGTAACACAAATACTTTCTGCCATTTCTCAAGCCTGGATGTTGGTCAGGACTTGCTGCTGTTGGGCAGTCCCATGACCCTGGGGACAGCTGTGCACCTCGAATCAAGCCCCAATACTCCACAAATTGTCACAAGTGTGAAATGTGACCAATGGATTCTCAACGATGATTAAGGTCTGACTGTGACCATTCTGTCAGATAAAATCAACTCTCATATTGATAGGTTTGACCAATTATATTGCCTTTTTAAGTGCAAACATGTACGTGTATTTATTCACAAGTAGGATAGGCAAAACCGAGCGCTCTGCAGAGATATTGTGGGTGGGAAACATGAACAAAACGTAACATTTAGTAAATCAGGAGTCCAAAGTTCAAGGGTGTGAGATGACTTTCTCAGAGTTGTTTTGATGTTTGCGGATTTTGTGTGTGTATGTGTGTGAGAGAGTGTGAGAGAGATGTTTCACTAACAGAGTCACAAAGATGTACAGCACAGAAACTCAATCTTGCGATATCCTAGATTAATCTAGTCCCATTTGCCACCATTTGGTCCCTATCCCTCCAAACCCTTCCTATTCATTTACCCATCCAGATGCCTTTTAAATGCTGTAATTGTACCAGCCTCCACCACATCCTCTGCCAGCCTATTTCATACACACACCACCCTCTACATGAAAAAGTTGCCCCTCTTGTCCCTTTTAAATCTTTCTCCTCTCACCTTAAACCTATACCCTCTGGTTTTGGACTCCCCTACCCTAGGGAAAAGATCTTGTCTATTTACCTTATCCATGCCCCTCATGATTTTATAAGCCTCTATAAGGTCACCCCTTGGCCTCTGAGGCTCCAGGGAAAACCGCCCAGTTTTTTTCAGCCTTTCCCGATAACTCAAATGTTATCAAATATCTTAAAGGTTACATGCCCTTGTGTAACTAATGACTATATGCCACACGATTCACGGTTTGTCTTTGATCTTGGAAAACTAGCTTGTTCTCTACGGCACAGTGGTATCCAAAAGTTAGTTTTCCTGTTACTTACCAAAAGCAGTTAGACACCATCTGGGCAAGACAGACTGCCTCAGTATCTGAGGACTCCCAGATGGTGCTGAGCGTTGTGCATGAGCAATCATCCTAACTCTGATCTTATGGTGGAGGGAAGGTTCACCTCTGGCTCATTCTTGTGCTGAGTTCCGAAGCACAGGCCAGTTACTATGGTGTGGCAGGTAGGGGATTATTATTACAGTTACTGCTTGGCGGAGGTCACTGATGATCACATGGTTGTTTTTCTTTGACAGGGTTCGAGCAGCCAGGCAGTGACGGAATACACAGTCCGTGTCCCCAAGTAAGAGATTCTCGGATCATTCATGTCTGAATTAGCAGTAACTAGCAGCTGGGCCAGGACACGGGAACAACCCGTTAATCATTCACAGGGAAATGTATGAGCTCTTCCCAAATCAGGGTGGGTTATTTTCTAATGAAAACAGAAGCTAAGCACTTGGGTGTTGGAGATCTGCAATAATAATCAAAAGTTGGAGAAAGTCAGCAGGTCTGGCAGCATCTGTGGAGAGAGAAAACGTAAACATTTTGAGGGCCCCCATTGACTTCACTCCATAGCTTTGTCTAAAGTGACTCTTTCTCAGAACTTCTGTGATGTGGTGAGGGCTGAGGGGGTGATGGGCTGAGGGGATTTTTGAGGGTGAGCATCAGGACCTGATCTCTTATTGAATTGACCCCATTCCCTTTGCAGGAACAACACCAAGAAACACAACATCATGGCCTTCAATGCTGCTGATAAGATAGATTTCTCGACATGGACTCAGGTATAACTCTGCAGGTGGTAGAGGCCTCAGAAGGGGTGGGGGATGCCACAGGGCAAGGGGTGCTTGGAAATGTTCACTATTCCAGCAGGTTTAGTGGTACTGCACCGTTCAACTTCATCCTTTTCAGGGTATCTCTGTCTAAAAGCTTTTGTGTTATTCACATTGAGTAAATGATGGGTGGGTGAGAGGGAATCCATGCTTGCTATCAGGGTCTCCTAGATTATATAACTTTATACGAGAGGGCTCCAGTAATCTGTGAGCGAGGTGCAGGGAGAGGGGCCTGCACAGGATACATTGATACTGATGACTGTCAGGGTTCGTCACAAACATTACACGACTCTCCGTTTCCTCTCAGGCTAAAATGGAGCGTGACCTGAGTAACAAGAAGATTTACCAGGAGGAGGAACAGCCGATGTTCGGTGCAGGCAGTGAGTTTGGCAAAAAGCTCCGTGAGGAGTCAAGAAAGAAGAAGTTTGGAATTGTTACACGCGAGTTTAAACCCGAGGACCAGCCCTGGCTGCTGAGAGTGAATGGGAAAGCGGGTCGGAAGTAAGGAAAGGGAATTGCTTCATTACTGGGCAGCAATGGGGACAACCCTCTGTGTGAATTCCTCATCTCTTTTTCCTTTGTTAAGGTTCAAAGGTCAGAGGAAAGGTGGGGTCACTGAAAATGCTTCCTACTACATCTTCACACAGTGTCCTGATGGAGCGTTTGAAGCCTTCCCTGTTAATGCCTGGTACAACTTTATCCCTGTCGCGAAACACAAGACTCTGACAGCAGAGGAAGCCGAGGAGGAGTGGGGAAGGTAAAGCTCCTAATGTTGGTTACCTCGAAGTTTAAATCTGTGCCTTTTTTGGCAGGTCATGTTACAGGTGGACAGGACTTTGGTTTGGCCACATTTAGAATACTGCGTACAGTTCTGGTCGCCACATTACCAAAAGGATGTGGATGCTTTGGAGAGAGTGCTGAGGATGTTTACCAGGATGTTGCCTGGTATGGAGGGCACTCTCTATGAAGAGAGGTTGAGTAGATTAGGATTATTTTCATTAGAAAGACAAAGGTTCAGGGTGGTGGTGGGGTGGTGGTTGGGGGGGGGTGTGGAAACCTGATTGATTTAGACAAAATGATGACAGGTATAGACAGGGTGGATAGCAAGAAGCTTTTTCCCAGAGTGTGGAACTAAATTACTAGGGCTCAGGAGTTCAGAGCAAGAGGGGAAAAGTTTAGGGCGATATGCGTGGAAAGTTCTTACTCAGGAAGTGGTGGGAGCCTGGAGCACGCTGCCAGCAGAGGTGGTAGAGGCGGGAATGATAGCATCATTTAAGATGTATGTAAACAGATACATGGGCGGCATGGTGGCTCAGTGGTTAGCACAACTGCCTCACAGCATGAGGGTCCCAGGTTCGATTCCAGCCTCGGGCGACTGTCTGTGTGGAGTTTGCACATTCTCCCCATGTCTGTGTGGGTTTCCATCCGGGTGCTCCGGTTTCCTCCCACAGTCCAAAGATGTGCGGGTCAGGTGAACTGGCCATGCTAAATAGCCCATAGTGTTAGGTGCAGTAGTCAGTGGGAAATGGGTCTGGGTTGCTCTTCAGAGGGTTGGTGTGGACTGGTTGGGCCGAAGGGCCTGTTTCCGCACTGTAGGGAATCTAATCTAATCATGAATGGGCAGGGAGTAAAAGGGATTCAGATCCTTAGATCCTTAGAAAATAGACGACAGGTTTAGATAAAGGATAAGGATCAGCACCAGCTTGGAGGGCCGAAGGGCCTGTTCCTGTGCTGTAATGTTCTTATGTAATGCTGTAATGGATTACATCACTGGCCTCTTGTCTGAGCTATCTCTCTCAGGTCAGTTTGTTCCCAGCACTTTCCCCTGGTACTATAAGGAGCATCAGATATTGATGCACATCATCTACTTACCCTTGTAGATGTTACAGCTGGAGACAGAGGAATGTGCTGATAATGGAGCCCCACCTCACCACCAGGCGAGCTGTGTTTGTATAAATGAATTGATTCAGTCTGATGGTCTATATGTGAACCAGAGAGTGCCAGTGTCCTGGGGGGGGGCTTTGCTAATGCTCTGTGGGAGGATTTATACTAGTTCACCAGGGGGTGGGAGCCTGAATTGTAGCTTCAGTGTACAGGAGGTTGAGAGTAGTGAGGTCATGAATTAGATTTCAAGGTGGCAGGAGTGTACTGGCAGGTAGGAAGGTGGTTTGAAGTGGGTCTCCTTCAACACCAGGAGCAGCCGGAATGAGCTGGGTGAACTTGCAGCATGGGCTGGTACCTGGGACTTCAATGTTGTGACCATTTCGGAGACATGGATAGAGCAGGAACAGGAATGGTTGTTGCAGGTTCCAGAGTTTAGATGTTTCAGTAAGAACAGAGAAGGTGGTAAAAGAGGGGGAGCTGTGGCCTTGTTGGTCAAGGACAGTATTAGGGTGACTGTAAGGATGTTTGATCAGGACTTGTCTGCTGAGGTTAGAAACAGAAAAGGAGAGGTCATCCTGTTGGGAGTTTTCTATAGGCCTCTGAAAAGTTCCAGAGATGTAGAGGAAAGCATTGTAAAGATGATTCTGGACAGGAGTGAAAGTAACAAGGTAGTTGTTATAGGGGACTTTAACTTTCCAAATATTGACTGGAAACGCTATAGTTTGAGGACCTTTGCAATTTGTTTCAGTAAGTGTACAGTGAAGATTACCCAGAGTAAGTTAGCTGGGTTGACTACTACATTTTAAAACAGACAAAAATTTATTCACAGAATTACACAATGAAACACAAAGAACAGAATAAAGAACCCTAACAGAACTCAGTCTATCCAAACTAGACTTAAGCATGGGGTGCCGAATATACACAGCAGTCCCATGAAGCAAACTCCCTTTAAAAGCCAGTATCAATGGAACACATGCTTACTGGCTGAAGGTGAAGGGCAGAAAGAGAGGGAGAGTTTCCACACAGTTCACTGTTGAAATCCTCACCAGTTCAAGACTGAACTAAACTGTTCAACTAGAGAGCTGACCACTCCCCTTTCATTATACCGGTCACTGCTAAAACATGACCACTTTGGCCTGAAGTCCCATCTGTTTACATATAAACAAAAGGCCTGTCAAACCCTTTTCATCTCTGGACCAAATCAGACTGATCAGAGCCCGGCCTGCGTTATTACCCCTCTGAAATAAAATCAAGGACAGAGTCTCCTTGAGCCAAGGAACAGCTTTTAGGAAAAAAATGGGACTAACTTTGTGACATTGGATTCTCTGGGAAGCCAGGGAAGCGATTGCAGAGCCTATGGCTTTGATCTTTATGTCATCATTGTCTACAGGGACAGTACCAGAAACTTGGAGGATAGGAAATGTTGTTCCCTTGTTCAAGAAGGGAGTAGAGACAGCCCTGGGAATTGTAGACCAGTGAGCCTTACTTCGGTTGTGGGTAAAAGAGAGAGGATATAATCATCTAGAAAGGAATAATTTGATTAGGGATAGTCAGCACAGTTTTGTGAAGGGTAGGTCGTGCTTCACAAACCTTATTGAGTTCTTTGAGATGGTGACCAAACAGGTGGATGAGGGTAAAGCAGTTGATGTGGTGTATATGGACTTCAGTAAAGTGTTTGATCAGGTTCCCCACGGTAGGCTATTGCAGACAATACATAGGCATGGGATTGAGAGTGATTGGCCATTTGAGACAAGACAAGAAGGGAAATGTTCATCCTAATATTCAGTTACTAGTGGTGTGCCCGCAAGGATCTGATTTGGGGCCACTTGTCATTTTTATAAATGATGTGTATGAGGGCAGAGAAGGATGGGTTAGTAAATTTGTGCATGACACTAAAGGCGTAGGAATGGTGGACAGTGTGGAAGGATGTTGCAGGTTACAGAGGGACATAGATAAGCTACAGAGCTGGGCTGAGTGCCAAATGGAGTTTAACGCAGAAAAGTGTGAGGTGAGTCACTTTGGAAGGAGTAACAGGAATGCAGAGTGCTGGGCTAATGGTAAGACTCTTGGTATTGTAGATGAGCAGAGAGATCTCGGTGTTGATGTACATAGATCCCTGAGGGTGATGGGGTTATTAAGAAGGTGTACTGTGGTAGCTTTTATTGGTAGAGGGATTGATTTTCAGAGCCATGAGGTCATCTTGCAGCTCTACAAAACTCTGGGGTAACCGCACTTTGAGTATTGTATCCAGTTCTGGTCACCACGTGATAGAATTGTAGATGTGGAAGCATTGGAAAGGGTGCAGAGGAGATTTACTGGGATGTTGCCTGGTCTGGAGGGAAGGTCTATTGAGGAAAGGCTGAGGGACTTGACACTGTTTTTGTTAGAGAGAAGAAGGTTAAGAGGTAACTTAATAGAGATGTAGAAGATGATCAGAGGGTTAGATCGGGTGGACAGTGAGAGCCTTTTTCCTTGGATGGTGATGGCCAGCACAAGGGGACATAGCTTTAATTGAGGGGTGATAGATATAGGACAGATGTCGGAGGTAGGTTCTTTACTCAGAGTAGTAGGGGTGTAGAATGCACTGCCTGCAATGGTAGTAGACTTGCCAACTTTAAAGGCACTTAAATGGTCAGTGGATAAGCATATGGATGGTAATGGAATAGTGTCGGATAGATGGGTTTCAGATTGGTTCCACAGGTCGGCACAACATCGAGGGCCGAGTGGCCTGTACTGCGCTGGAATGCTCTATGTTCTAATCACCAAAGTAGCCAATTGCTTGGCTGAGGTCATAGAGTCATACAGTCACAGAGATGTACAGCATAGAATCAGACCCTTCAGTCCAACCCGTCCATGCCGACCAGATATCCCAACCCAATTTAGTCCCACCTGCCAGCACCCGGCCCATATCCCACCAAACCCTGTTCATATACCCATCCAAGTGCCTCTTAAATGTTGCAATTGTACCAGCCTCCACCACATCCTCTGGCAGCTCATTTCATACACATACCACCGTCTGTGTGAAAAAGTTGTCCCTTAGGTCTCTTTTATATCTTTCCCCTCTCACCCTAAACCTATGCCCTCTAGTTCTGGACTCCCCCACCCCAGGGAAAAGACTTTGTCTATTTATCCTTTCTATGCCCCTCATAATTTTGTAAACCTCTATAAGGTCACCCCTCAGCCTCCGATGCTCCAGGGAAAACAGCCCCAGCCTGTTCAGCCTCTCCCTGTAGCTCAAATCCTCCAACCCTGGCAACATCCTTGTAAATCTTTTCTGAACCCTTTCAAGTTCCACAACGTTTTTCCGATAGGAAGGAGACCAGAATTGCACACAATATTCCAACAGTGGCCTAACCAATGTCCTGTACAGCCGCAACATGACCTCCCAACTCCTGTACTCAATACTCTGACCAATAAAGGAAAGCATACCAAACACCTTCTTCACTATCCTATCTACCTGCGACTCCACTTTCAAGAAGCTATGAACCTGCACTCCAAGGTCTCTTTGTTCAGCAACACTCTCTAGGACCTTACCATTAAGTGTATAAGTCCTGCTTAGATTTGATTTCCCAAAATGGCAGCACCTCACATTTATCTGAATTAAACTCCATCTGCCACTTTTGAGCCCATTGGCCCATCTGGTCCAGATCCTGTTGTAATCTGAGGTAACCCTCTTCGCTGTCCACTACACCTCCAATTTTGGTGTCATCTGCAAACTTACTAACTGTACCTCTTATGCTCGCATCCAAACCATTTATGTAAATGACAAAAAGTAGAGGGCCCAGCACCGATCCTTGTGGCACTCCACTGGTCACATTACCATGAAGATCTCTCCCCTCGCCTGTGTCTCAGGTTAAACCAGCACCAGTCGTCTCTCTCTATCTCTGTAATGAGAGAACAGCCCGTGAGATCCTCTGGGACTGTCCTGACTTTACCTTTATGTTTAAAAGTGAGAACATAAGAGACTTTCACCAGAGATTTTTTTAATTAATTCAAAAAATCAGTTTACAGTGAGCAAAACGTATTCATTAAACGAGTACAAACACTGTCAAATCTCAAAATAGAAGTATATCCCCTTAATCCCAAATGTAGACCCATTGACAGCGCATGAGAAGAGAGCGGTCCCTACAGCCAGGCTGGTTTAAAGGGAAGAGGACCAGCACGTTCCTGGGCTAGGGGCCTAAGAATGGGAGAGAAGCCAAAACACTGGCTTCCCTTTCGAGAGCATCACGTTACTGAGAGCTGGACACCGATGGAAGAACCTCATCCTGATTACAGTTGACCTGAATCTGAGGCTTTGGGAAGTGATCACATTTCAGCTTTCAGATTTTAAAAGGCTAGCCAGGAACACTGCTTATTATTGGGGATCTGGGAACTTCTATTAAGAAAGAATTTCAGGAGAAACACTTGCAACCTCTGGGGTGTCTTCCTTACTAATTATTTAGGTGTGTAAAACAGAAAGTTATGTCCAAAAGGGTTACCAGGCAGCCATGAACATGTAGGCCCCTTTAACTGGGCAGGAATAACGAAGGGCTCTGAACCTTTATCACCTTGAAAGCTTTGCTTGCCTTTTCCCTGAAGTCACATTAAATTGTCATCATGGAGGTGGGGGTTGCTGAGGTACTGTCCATGCCCCTGGACTGGGAAGCCTGGATCCCAGAGCCAACTGCTCCAGAGGTGTGTAATAACATCACAGCACTGGTTGGTCAGACACTAGACTAACCTTATTGTTTGGTTGGGAGTAGGGAGCAGCATGGTAACGTTTCAATCCAAAAAATATTCCATGTCTTCCATTTTTCCACATCATCCTTATTATATTCCCAGCGTATTGACTAACTCCTGATAGTTTCCTCACTGCTGCACGTGTTTTAGTGTTGCAAGTGTTATCAGAGGAATAAAAATAAGATGTGAATTATGTTTGTAATTTTATTCAGTTCTCTCTCAGTCTCACCACAAGACATTCCATATGGTTGGTGTAAGGCTAACGTTAATATTGACTTCTCGCAGTCAGACTTTGTTGATCTTGGAAGTCCAAATCAAATCTTTTTCTATCGATACCTCAGGGTTTTGGGCTGTTTAAGGGAATTGTGATTGAGCTTCCCTGTCCCTCACCCTCTCTCGGCTGGAGGGGCTGCTGCTGGTTATCCTCACGCTGCCAGGGCACTATGTTCAAACACTGGGTTTGCTGCGAGTGGACTCTGAACAGTACTGGGCCCCTCTCTCACCGAGAAGGCACCTCAGTCGGTCATTATTGTCTGTCTTTCATTGTAGGGGGCATTATCTGTCTGTTCCTCAGAGTCACTGCACCATCTTCCTGCTGATGTTGAGGGTGCTCGGTTATTGCCGTTTGTTACGCTGAGTTTGACATTGTTTTGGGGTTATTTCTGTTTTTGTCCCCTACCGCCCGATCACCTTGGAACGATGGTTAATGGCCAGGCGCAACAAGGTGGTGAACCATTTCAGTATCATGCTGCAGAAAAGGTTAAAGGATCAGGACCGGGATGATGGAGAGGAGGAGGAAGAGAAGGGAAAGAAAGGGAAAGAAAGGAAGCGAAAAGGCAATGACCTCCGCATCCACGACCTGGAAGATGACCTGGAAGTGAGCTCTGAGGAGAATGAGGAGGACAGTGATGAGGACAGTAAGTGACACGGTTCACCTCGTCCTGTGTGTTGTTCAGCTGAAAGTACCTCCCTGTTTATGGTCTGATACATGCACTTCAATGTGTAGCTCATTTATTGGGTTAAAGTATTTATACGTACATGAATTAATCATTGTTAGCTAATACCACAGTTACTTTATAACGTAATATAATTAGGTTAATCAACTGAGATAAAACCAGTGAATCTCTCACTGCCTGCGATCCATCGGGGACTTCAGTGACAGAGGCATTTGAGACGGTCTCCGATTGCACAGCACCGCTCTCGGGAACCCCAGCCTGTTGGGATAAATTCCGATGAGTGGAGCATGGTCCCTGTTATTAATACGATTCTGAATGTAACGTTACAGGCTGAATCCCCATTTCATTCCAACTGCAGCACTTTTCCAGTTCTTGCAACTAGATGGTAAGCAATATCAGGTGGCCCAACATAAACTGCACAAGGGGATAGTTCCCTCCCATACCCGAGGTCAGGTTGCTCCCCCTCCCGCCCGCTGTCAAATCACCCTGTTCATACATTCAGCCTGTTTTTCACATACGTTTCTCACTTTACTTCGATTGCTCATTGTCATTTCCAATTAACTTTCACAATTAACCCTAATGGTCTGGTTTAAAGACACTTTCCCATTTCTCCTCCTCCCTCCCACTGCCCAGTCTGTGCTGATGTAGATAATGTCACATTCCCAGTCTCCCCAGAACACCTCTTACACTGAGGCAGAGATTCTGGGCCACTGGCTCCCTCAGCGAGAGTCTGACAGTGTGGGCCCTGGGCCTCTGGCTCCCTCAGCGAGAGTCTGACAGTGTGGGCCCTGGGCCTCTGGCTCCCTCACAGAGAGTCTGACAGTGTGGGTTCTGGATCACTGGCTCCCTCAGCGAGTGTCTGACAGTGTGGGTTCTGGATCACTGGCTCCCTCAGAGAGAGTCTAACAGTGTGGGTTCTGAACCACTGGCTCCCTCAGCGAGTGTCTGACAGTGTGGGCCCTGGGCCACTGGCTCCCTCGGAGGGTGTCATTGCGGAGGGTGGATACCCAGAGGGTGCTCCCTGTTGTAGGGTTGACTAAAATTCGGGGCAGCGAGGAAGAGGCCTCCCTTTAAAATGGAGATGAAAGCATTTAGTATCTCTGTCTCCGGGTTGTTAACCTGTGGAATTCCCTTCCCCAGGGAACAGGAGAGGAATTTATTGAAAGCTCAGGCCAGTAAAGGTTTGCGAGGCCCAGGGGGGTGATGAGGAAACGGCCAATTCCTGTCGCCATGGATTCCGTGTTTAACGTGGCCCTTCTGTTGCCTTCTCCAGGAGACACCAAGAAAGACCCCAAAGCCCCAAAGAAAGGGCCAGCTGGAGCCAAGAGGAAGAAGAGGAAGGGTTCTGACGATGAGGCTGTGGAGGATAGTGATGATGGAGATTTCGAAGGGCAGGAAGTGGATTATATCTCGGATGATGAATCGAGGTATTTAATCTTTTTTACTTGCGATCATCGGTGTGAGGATTCCACCCCGGGGGTTACAGCTTTTCCATTGAGCCTGCTGGGACACTGCATGGGGTGGGGGTTGGGGGGGGGGGGGGGGGGGGAGAGAGAGCAGGGGCACACTGCACCGGGGTGGTGGGGGGGGGGGGGGCGAGACAGAGCGGGGGGACACTGCATCAGGGTGGGGGTGGGGGGGGAGAGAGAGAGCGGGGGGACACTGCATCAGGGTGGGGGTGGGGGGGGAGAGAGAGAGCGGGGGGACACTGCATCAGGGTGGGGGGGGAGAGAGAGCGGGGGGACACTGCAGGGGTGGGGGAGCTTCTTGGCTGCCCATTGCAGTGTCTCATGGGGAGAGGGGCCCAGCTGTTTGCTGGGGTTGGGGGTCAGGGGTGGGGTCACGGGGAGAGGGGTCTGGCTGTTTGCTGGGGTCAGGGGTGGGGTCACGGGGAGAGGGGGAGGTAAACCTGTCAAGTATTTTACTGAAAGTGTTGTGTTTGATTTTCAGTGACAATAATGATGACGAGCTGGATAAAGGGAAAGCCGATAAAGGGGAGGATGTACCGAAAGGTATGTAGTGGTTGTCCCTGGTGCTGGTTGTGAGGGGGATGTTTGTGCGGTGATTGACTCTGAGATTGTGGTGTCATGCTGGTGTCCGGTTTCTGCAGGATCGGTTGTAATTATGGTTCCCCGTGACCGAAGGTAAGAAGGCTCTTTCTGTCTACAGGGGAGCCTTGTTTATTTGGCATTCGATTATCTGAATTTCAGATTATTCAGCAAGATTGTGAGGTCCTGATGCCTGGCTAAACTGTGTTATCTGGCATTTGGTTATCCAAACTTTCAAATATCTGACAAAATAGTCCCCACCAATGTCTTTCGGATAATCGAGGTTCCTCTGAATATGTCCGCAGTCATCCTGTTAAACCTGCCAACAGCCTGCAATACGTTCCTTGGTGGTTAACTTGTATTTTGTAACTAAAGCTTATGTTTTGCTGAGAAAGGTCTCATCCATAGCTCTAAGGTGAGTGGGTTGGTGTTTCTTTATCATTGCTGTTGAATGCTGATAAACTGCAGCCTTTCCCTGAGTTAGTGTGGAGGGATCAGATTGAGGGCAGCTTTCACAGTGGAGACCTGTCTCTGGAGAAACATTTTCTCTGTGACCTGACAGCTTTAAAAACTGACCCCCATCGGGACTAGACAGCGCATCATCCTGTCCGTTCTCTGCCCTCTCTCCTCCCATTCTTCCCTCTCCCTCACACTTGCCCTCTCACTGCTCATTTCTTGGATGATCTCATTTGATGTTATGAGTGTCCAGACATCTACCGATTTCTTCTCAATAATTACAGCCCTCGGGAGTGACAAATTCTAAAGGCTCACTGTATCCTGAGCAAGGAATTGCTCCTCATCTCAGTCATACATGGTCTGCCCTTTATCAGGTAAATTCCCTGGTTCTGGAACGTCAGCCAGGGAAAACAACCTCTCCATATCCCTCGTCACTCTCAATAAGAATTTCGCAAATTTCAATGAAGTCACTCATTTTTTTTCAAACGATGAGAGAACTGTTGATCTTTAATCTCACTTTCCCCTGAGGAAATGGTGCAGGTGGGGACAGTTACAATGTTTAAAAGATATTTAGTTATGTACATGAATAGGAAAAGTTTGGAGGGATGTGGGCCAGGAGCAGAGAGGTGGGACTTGTTTAGTTGGGGTTATGGTCAGCATGGACTGATTGCACCAAAGGGTTTGTTTCTGTGCTATATGACTCTATCAGGCAATCCTGCCAACCAAAGGGTCATTCTAGAGTTGCACTCTGTCTCTGACAGTATATCCCTTCTTAAATAAGATCAAAGCTGCACATAATACTCCAGGTAGGGTCTCACCAGTTTACAACTGCACCCAAGACTGACTGACTCCGGGACTTGGATCCCCTTGCAGGGGTGGCAAGCATAGCATTTATCTTGCCCGTACCTGTTGTACTGGCATGTGAGATTTTAGTAAGTTGTAAACAAGGGCACTCGGGTCCAGTCTGACATCAGTAACAACTATTTCAAAGATCACCTGTGTTCCAGTGACCCCAGTGAATGGCCTCATACTGATCCACATTCCATTCCATCTGTACACACTTGCCCGTTCCCTCGATTTGTCCAAGTCTCCTTGAAGCCTCTTTCTATCCACCTGGTAGCTCTCATTGGTTCGATGTTGTAGTTGTGGGATGTTATGTTAGGAACAGTGTCGCTTTAAGAGGTGAGTCCTCTGAATCAGCAGTCAGGCTTGTTCAGACTTGTTTCGAGTCCTTACAGAGTACAGAGCTTCGGAATAAAGCCTCCCTGTTGGATTACAGCATACAATGAGTTTGTATGTTCTTAAGTTCTGACTGGAGCCTAGTAACTGCCCAGTACAGAATAATGTTCACATCTAATTTGTCATCTGCAAAGTTGTAAGTATTACACCCAGTCCTTCATCCCAGACATTGAGATTGTGAGAAGCTGCAGCTGGGATTCTGATCTTTGCAGTCTCTACACAGCTCTCGGTCAATGTCACTGCATTAGTCACTATCCTCTGCATCCTGATGAGCAGGGGGCAGACCAGCCCATGAGCTGCACTGAAAATGTAAAATGTCAGTACAATCCCGACAATAGTCTCTTTGGAGAAGAGCGATCAACCAAATGACTTGGAACAACTGAAAAATAATTCCTTTATTATAAGTAAGACTTATTCTTTAAACAAGTGGCTAAAACAGTTAACAGCTAAAGTATAATTACAGTAAGAAACCAGAATGAAACAGCATCCACTTCTTCCAAGTACACTCAGTCATACACTGACAGAGCTGTTCAAGATGTGATGGGTTTGAGAAAATAGGCACAAAGAAATGAACCATCTGTAGGTAAAGGGTGTGAATTCAGACACTAGAATTGGTTGATCTTCTATATCGCCTTTGATTCACTTTGCGATCAAATTCCTAAAAAATCACAAAATGATTAAAGGGACCAGCAAGAATAGCATGGGGAGGGAGGGACGCGAAAGAACAGCACAAGGGGAGAGAGTGAGGGGGGGAATGAGAGAGAACAGTGTAAGGGGAGAGAGTGAGGGGGGAATGAGAGAGAAAAGTGTAAGGGGAGAGAGTGAGGGGGGACCGAGAGAGAACAGTGTAAGGGGAAAGAGTGAGGGGGGAACGAGAGAGAACAGTGTAAGGGGAGAGAGTGAGGGAGGAACGAGAGAAAACAGTGTATGGGGAGGGAGTGAAGGGGAACGAGAGAGAACAGTGTAAGGGGAGGGAGTGAGGGGGAAATGAGAGAGAGAACAGTGTAAGGGGAGAGAGTGAAGGGGAACGAGAGAGAACAGTGCAAAGAGAGAGAGTGAGGGGGAATGAGAGAGAACAGTTCAAGGCGAGAGAGTGAGGGGGGAACGAGAGAGAACAGTTCAAGGAGAGAGAGTGAGGGGGGAATGAGAGAGAACAGTGTAAGGGGAAAGAGTGAGGGGGGAACGAGAGAGAACAGTGTAAGGGGAAAGAGTGAGGGGGGAACGAGAGAGAACAGTGTAAGGGGAAAGAGTGAGGGGGGAACGAGAGAGAACAGTGTAAGGGGAAAGAGTGAGGGGGGAACGAGAGAGAACAGTGTAAGGGGAGGGAGTGAAGGGGAACGAGAGAGAACAGTGTAAGGAGAGAGTGAGGGGGGGAATGAGAGAGTGAGGGGGTAATGAGAGAGAACAGTGTAAGGAGAGAGTGAGGGGGGGAATGAGAGAGAACAGTGTGAGGGGGGAATGAGAGAGAACAGTGTAAGGGGAGAGTGAGTGAGGGGGGAATGAGAGAGACCAGTGTAAGGGGAGAGAGTGAGGGGGGAATGAGCGAACAGTGTAAGGGGAGAGGGTGAGGGGGGAACGAGAGAGAACAGTAAGGGGAGAGAGTGAGGGGGGAATGAGAGAGAACAGTGTAAGGGGAGAGAGTGAGGGGGGAATTAGAGAGAACAGTGTAAGGAGAATGAGTGAGGGGGGTAATGAGAGAACAGTGTAAGCAGAGTGAGTGAGGGGGGAATTAGAGAGAACAGTGTAAGGGGAAAGAGTGAGGGGGGGAATGAGAGAGAACAGTGTAAGGGGAGAGAGTGAGGGGGGAACGAGAGAGAACAATGTAAGGGGAGAGAGTGAGCGGGGAATGAGACAGAACAGCACAAGGAGAGAGTGAGGGGGAAATGAGAGAGACCAATGTAGGGGGAGAGAGTGGGTGAGCAGGTGAGAATGATGTTACTGACAGTCCAGTTACTTAGACATAATGTTTTCAGTTTCTCATTTGTGTTCGTCTCTTGGATTTGTTATTTCTGGGAGGTTTCCTGTACCTGAGAAGACAGACAATTTTTTTTTTAAAAACCTTTTCTGTCATTCCTCGATTTGCAATTGCCAGTTCTCCAGCAATGGCCCCACATTTCTCTGTGCTCTACTTTTCCTTCATCGATATGTTTGGCAGCTTTCCTGACCTGTTCCTCTGTAGGTTCTGTTGTTAATCTGTTATCACTGTCATGATCAGTTTCTGTGTCATCCCGGTCTGGTTTCTGAATTCTCCTGGCATGGTGTTTCTCAGGCGTTGATGAGACTGTTGGATCTGAGAGCAGTGAGGAGAGTGAAGAGGAAAAACAAAATGAAGAGAAAGATGAGGAAGATGACGACAAGAAATCTGCAGCCCCTGAAAAGAGAGAAAAGAAAAACAAAGGTTTGGAATCTGTTCTCCAGCTGCTGTTTCAGACCTGTGTATGAAAGGGGAGATGGTGCATCTGTCTCTCCTGTTCTGGTCTCTGCACGTCTGTGAATGCTTTTCCTGTGCAATGATACTGTCCCTTATCTAGAGATTAAATTGCCCCCTCTAACATTCGAGCTGTTCCTCGTTCTGATGGAATTTTCTCTCATTGTGGGGAGCCTTTCATGTTTCTCCCAGCTGACATCAGGACCTGTAACCGATGTCCAGAGAGCTCGAGGCCAGAACTAGAGGAACCATTGCCCACAATATTACCTGCAGCACCATCTGTTCCCCTGGAAGATTCTGATCTTGTAGCTAATGAACTGCGATTACCCAAGCTGTGATCCAGGACTTGGTGAACTGGCCAGTATTCACGCAGTTTGTACCAAAACAGTTGAAAGTGCAGTCAGTAACTTTCCATTCCCCTGGTCCACTGTCTGTTGAGGGCCCTGTGCTTAAAACTGCTGTAGGATGGAACCCAGTGGAGTCAGAACTGACTGTCCCTTTTGCTTGCAGATGTGAGGCAACATGTTCTCATTGTGGTCATGTCTGTCAGACCCTGGCCAGTGTCAGTAACTGGGTAATCTCATTGTGGTCATGTCTGTCAGACCCTGGCCAGTGTTGCTGTCTCAGCAATGATGAGGTGGGGGGGAGGGGGGGAGGGGGGGAGGCGGTGGTGGAAGCTTGCCTCATTAATCCCCAGGCTCCTCCATCAGTCCCTGGGCCACACTCAGTTACAGTGCTGGAGCTGCTGGGTGTAGCTGTGGATTGTTTCCTGGGGAACGGGGCTGGAATCTGTGAGAGCTGAGGTGTGATTGTGTTTCCACAGACAGCAGCGAGGAATCGGAATCCTCGGATGAAAGTGACATCGAGTCTGAAGCAGCCTCAGCGCTTTTCATGTCGGTAAGTTTCTGACGTTCACCCTCCGGGTCCACACTCCCCGAGGGCGCCCTGCCATCTCTGAACCTTTCTTTTTCTCTTGTGTTGAAAGAAGAAGAAAACGCCCCCAAAGAAAGATTGGAGAGGATCAAATACCAGTTCCTGTGGGAACAGTCGCCCGGGAACACCCACCCCACAGATCAGCACCTCGTCCACACTCAAGGCAGCTGCCAACAAACTGGAGCAAGGTGAGATCCCCCCCCACACTCTGCTCAGCCTGACCCCTACCTCAGGGAAGGGGCTGTGCTCAATTCCCAGTGAAACAGAGGGTGTGGGGATAGGGGTACGGTCTGAGTGCCCACGGGACATGATGGGGTGGCACAACAACATAACTGTTCCGGACCCAGACTGTTGGCTCCGAATCGGGGAATGTTTAATATTCCGGTGTCTCCTGTTCACAGGGAAGCGGCAGGGTAACTCTGCAGAAACTCCGGTGGCCAAGCGGCTGAAGATGGATACGGGGCCCCAGTCTGCCTCTGGCAAATCCACCCCACAACCCCAATCCGGCAAATCCACCCCAAGCAGCGGGTGAGTGGGATAGCGGGACAGGACACAACGGTGGGGAGTGGGATAGTAGGATGGGCAGAATGGTGGGGAGTGGGATAGTAGGATGGGGCAGAATGGTGGAGAGTGCTATAGTGGGACGGGGCAGAATGGTGGGGAGTGGGAGAGCAGGATGGGGCAGAATGGTGGGGAGTGGGATAACAGGTTGGGGCAGAATGGTGGGGAGTGAGATAGCAGGACGGGGCAGAATGGTGGGGAGTGGGATAACAGGACATGGCAGAATGGTGGGGAGTAGGATAGCAGGATGGGGCAGAATGATGGGGAGTGGGATAGCAGGATGGGGCAGAATGATGGGGAGTAGGATAGCAGGATGGGGCAGAATGGTGGGGAGTGGGATAACAGGACATGGCAGAATGGTGGGGAGTAGGATAGCAGGATGGGGCAGAATGATGGGGAGTGGGATAGCAGGATGGGGCAGAATGATGGGGAGTAGGATAGCAGGATGGGGCAGAATGATGGGGGGTGGGATAGCAGGATGGGGCAGAATGATGGGGGGTGGGATAGCAGGATGGGGCAGAATGATGGGGAGTGGGATAACAGGACATGGCAGAATGGAGGGGAGTGGGATAATGTGATGGGGTAGAATAGTGGGTAGTGGGATAGCAGAATGGGGCAGAATGCTGGAAAGTGGGATAGCAGGGTGGGGCACAATGGTGGAGAGTGGGATAGCAGGTTGGGGCAGAATGGTGGGGAGTGGGATAGCAGGATGGGGCAGAATGGTGGGGAGTGGGATAGCAGAATGGTGGGGAATGGGATTATGGGACGGGGCAGAATGGTGGAGAGTGGGATAGCAGGGAGGGGCTGAATGGGTGGGGAGTGCGATAGCAGGGTGGGGCAGAATGGTGTGGAATGGGCTGGCAGGACAGGGCAGAATGGTGGGGAATGCGATAGTGGGACGGTGCAGAATGGTGGGGAGTGGGATAGTGGGACGGTGCAGAATGGTGGGGAGTGGGATAGAGGGATGGGGCAGAATGGTGGAGTGGGGTAGCAGGACGGGGCAGAATGGTGGGAGAGTGGATAGCAGGACGGGGCAGAATGGTGGGGAGTGGGATAGCAGGATAGGGTAGAAGGGTGGGGAGCAGGATAGTGGGATGGGGCAGAATGGTGGTGACTGGGATTGCAGAATGGGGCAGAATGGTGTGGAATGAGATAGCAGGACAGGGCAGAATGGTGTGGAGTGGGATCGGTGAATGGGATCAGAATGGTGTGGAATGGGATAGCAGGACAAGGCGGAATGGGATAGTGGGACGGGGAGTGGGTGGTGTGTGGGATAGGATGGGGAAATGGAGGTGGTGGGGGTGAGTGCTGGTTGGGGGGAGGGGAGGAGAGGGTCAGTATGGGGGCAGGCTGGAGTTGGGGATAAGTGATAGTGAGACATGAGTGAATGGGGTTGAACGAGATGCTGGGGGATGGGGTATTGAGTAAGGGGCGGGTTGCTTGTGGGCTCGGGGGAGGAGGGGGTTGCTGCACAGTTGTCACTGAGTGAGATGCCCATGATTAACCCCCTGGCCATTCTCCCTGCTCCCCACCCCCACCCCGCAGTGATATCCAGTTAACAGAGGATGCAGTTCGACGGTATCTCACCCGAAAACCCATGACCACCAAGGACCTGCTGAAGAAGTTTCAAACCAAGAAGACAGGGCTCAGCAGTGAGCAGACAGTCAATGTCCTGGCACAGATCCTGAAAAAACTCAATCCTGAGCGGAAGATGATTAATGAGAAGATGCACTTCTTCCTGAAGGAAGGGAACTGACAGTGGCCCAGTCTGTGTGTGTATGTAGCTTTTGATTTTGTTCCTGTATATAATGGATTGACCTCTTGCTGTCATTTTGTACAATATGGTAATTGTTATGGTCTGCACTCAGCCTTGTCCTTTCTTCCCTCCTGAGCCCTGGCTTTCAGTCCAACCCTGACTGAAGGGATGAAGGACAAGGGTTTTTTTTGTGAGAGTTAGGTTCAACCCACAGCACAGGCAAACCTTAAACTGGATCAAAATCAGTCTCATTATGGAGGGCCCTGATGTAGCAGATACTCCTTTGTGGGTGCTGCTTGTTGTTGGAGCCTTACCGTGGGACCTGAGCCATTCAGGACCTGCTCTAGGAAATCCCTCCTGTCAAACAGGCATCAATACGCACAGCAGCTTCACTGGGACAGCCTGACTTCATATTACACGCGTGACCAGAGTGGCTCACCAGACATAACCAACAGAGAAGCTCCTGGGTAGAACGTGACTGTACAATTCACACAGAGTCTAGGAGTACAATATCTCCTGTGACGGGACAGTTTGTATGGATTGGGTACCAAGCCTTTAAGTACAGAACTGACTGTAGCAAAAGCCTTTCCACCTGCTGACAACTTTGAAGCACCAGTCATAGCCGGGGATGGGGTGGGGGGAGGTGGGGAGGCGCGGGCAGCAATGTTTAGGAGAAGTATCTATGTGGGGGAAGGATAAAGACTCCGTACAAACACACATCAACTCCAGTGGATTACTACACACCAGGTATGACTGAAGCCTGGGGGCTGGATTGTGGGGCAGAGGGTTGTTGGAGATTTGGTTCAGGATAAGGTGGGAGTGGGTTTGTCAGTGCAAGACCAAAATGAGCAGAATTTCTCCTATCGCTGGGCTGGAGAGCTCAGTAAAACCAAAAATGTAAGTGAGGTGGAATGTGCTGTAACGTTCCTCTGTGTTGGTTCTGTCAAATGTTAAACTTGTTCAGTATCTGTATTTGTTGTGCAATGAAATCACATGTAATGGTTCAGGCTCAATACCTTATCCAATAAAACGCTGCGAGTTTTCATTCGTTTCATCACTGCTGAGGCTCCAGCTGTGGCTACAATAGAGTGACTAGGGGGAGTGTGCCCAGTTGAGACTCTGGCTGGGGAGACAGCTCGAATTGCTGACAGTGTAGACACTACTATCAAATGCAGGAAGCCTGAGCAGGAGTCGGGGCGAAGCTGCTACAGTCCAGCTCTTGATCTCACTGTGGGGGGGGGCAGCACTGTTGTCACCTACATGTTAGTGTGATCTCCCTTTAAAGACCAAACTGGCTGGGATATTCTGACCTGTCCCACCTACTCCAGAGATAGGACATGAAAGCAGATCTTCTAGACCAGAGGTGGGGACACCACCACTGCACCACAAAAGCCTCTCAGAGCATTCTCAGAGAATGAATTGTTTTCCTGACTATGATCTCATCTCGTCCCAAAAACTGCCCATGTCACCTGGGATTGCCATGGGGGTGACCAGCCAAAAGGAAAAAGGACCTAGAACGTTATTTACAGTGGGATAGTTAAGCCGTTTTTCCTAATTGGCCATTCAAAATACAAGGACAATTTGCATAAAGAGGAAACAAGTTGGGGTTCACTCAGTTTTGTGTTTGGCAGGTTTTGAATACATCCTAGTGTTCAAACAGGTCTCTGAGAATAGAGCCAAGACTGTGTTACTGTCCATCATATCGTTTGAAAGAAAATGAAGTGGCAAACATGAAGAACAAGGGACATGGATTGGAAAAGATTCCTTGTTGCTATCTGTTTTGCCAGAGCCCTGCAGACTGTTTCTGGGAGTTGAAGAATCGAGCCTTTGTGACTTCTGTGCCATTCAGACTGTTGTGATCTAAGAGAGCGATTAATAGACATGCGCCTTGTTGGCAGGGAACAGTATCTGTGAACAGATCTGTGGGATCGAGCTGCCGGTCAGTGTGCCTGCCCGCACTTGTAAGTGTGCAGCTGTCTCAGGCAGTGAATCGCAGGCCCACAGTTACTGTGCATATACACAGCTAAACTAAAGGATACCACAAACAGTGAAGAAATAAATAATTGATTATGGGCAAGTATATTACTAGATTTGGTTGATGGATGAATAGGGAGAGGTTCCTACTGTTATGCAAAGTGAGCTGTGAGATCTTCACTGGAATAGATAATACTGTATCTCTTTAATAACATTGGTGAAAGATGCTTCCAGTTTAGCACTCCCACAGTGCTGTGGTCAGCCTCGATTTTGGGCTGATATGTCTGGTTTGGTACTAGCCCGCAGCATCCAACATCCTAAACTAGGAGTAATTAAATTAACCACAATTAATCTTCATCAGAGGGAAAACCAGACACAAGGTCTTCCTTTTATAATCGTTTTTATGTTGACTTTTTGAATAGGACGACGTATTTGGTATGTGGGGCAGGGGTGTGTGCCAGAAGACGACTTTGTGCTGTGAAGTCTCAACATGAGTAGGAGTGTTGACAAGTGAGTTTCTTGAAATGTTTGAGATACCATCTTAATACCAGAGGCTTGCTTCCCGTTAGTGACTGTTTGTGTTCAAAGCATTCCTGAGACTCTGGGTCACCTGAATAGGCGGCTAATGGACTCCTGCTCTAAGAGCTGTGACTGGTTTCACACTTGGTTGCCTGTACATGGTGAGAGATGTTAATCATCCTCACTGCAGTCCATACATTGTAAAAATCCAACGGAAGATTTTTCCAATAGATTTATTTGAGGGTTGATGGGTTTGGACTGGACAAAACTTGTCATTCTTTTCCAATTTTATTCCTTTGCCGATATTACATTCCAGCTGTCGTGATGTGAGCATCTGGTACATTTCAAAGCACTGGCGGCTTCCTGGCTGCATGTTATCACACTGGGAAGCAATTCCTTTCTGGAAAAACAAAAATATCCAGAAGCTTCACATTGTTATCTGTCGAAACAAAATACCTTTTCATTTCCTTTACTCCTGGAACAGCTATCCCACATGAAATTGAGGGGGCGCACATCACTCTTATTGGGGTACAGACAAGCACATGTTCACACACACTGACTCTCACTGGGGTACACTCCCACACACACTGACCCTCACTGGGGTACAGCTCCCACACACACTGACTCTCACTGGGGTACAGCTCCCACACACACTGACCCTCACTGGGGTACAGCTCCCACACACACTGACTCACACTGGGGTACAGCTCCCACACACACTGACTCTCACTGGGGTACACTCCCACACACACTGACCCTCACTGGGGTACACTCCCACACACACTGACCCTCACTGGGGTACAGTCACACACACACTGACTCACACTGGGGTACAGCCCCCACACACACTGGGGTACAGCTCCCACACACACTGACTCTCACTGGGGTACAGTCCCACACACACTGACCCTCACTGGGGTACACTCCCACACACACTGACTCTCTCTGGGGTACACTCCCACATACACACTGACTCTCTCTGGGGTACACTCCCACATACACACTGACTCTCACTGGGGGACAGCTCCCACACACATTGATTCTCTCTGGGGTACAGCTCCCACACACACTGACTCTCACTGGGGTACAATCCCACACACGCTGACTCTCTCTGGGGTACACTCCCACACACACTGACCCTCACTGGGGTACAGCTCCCACACACACTGACCCTCACTGGGATACAGCTCCCACACACACTGACTCTCAGTGGGGTACATTCCCCCACACACTGACTCCACACACATCCTAATTCTCACTGGGGTGCAGACCCCATGCATAGCTGAGTTTATGAGCGAGCAGGTTTTAATGTAACTGTTTGCCAAACAATCCCATCATCATTGCTTAGGGTGCTGCAAACAATTGCAAATGTAAACATCGCCGTTATTCAGGAATCCAACTAGAAAAAGTTTTCAAAAAGCAAACCACCAGGGCACAGACTCATCAATCGTCAATACTGTTCATCACAGTCACTGTGTGTCAGCTTCTAATCCAAGCTAATCCTCTGATAGCTGAAACATTCCAGCTGCCTGCTCTTTGGCAAACTCGGAGCAAT
Organism: Hemiscyllium ocellatum; assembly: GCF_020745735.1. Taxonomy (NCBI): domain Eukaryota; kingdom Metazoa; phylum Chordata; class Chondrichthyes; order Orectolobiformes; family Hemiscylliidae; genus Hemiscyllium; species Hemiscyllium ocellatum. The sequence goes on along the minus strand of NC_083445.1, from coordinate 1,550,887 downwards.
ACTGTAAGGCCATCAGCACATCATCAACAGATTTCCTTATTAGACATTTCCTGTCTGTCCAGTCCATTACAGACACTGTTCTTCCAGCCCCACATTATAACTTGCACCCAACAACAGACCACACTGCAGACAAAGCCTCATCTGACACTCAAGGGACAGGGAGCAGTGGGGGGAGACATTGACAGGTTATTACATTTAATATTACATTGCATGAGGGATTGTATCAGAGTAAGAGTCAGTGTGTATGGGGTTTGTACCCCAGTGAGAGTCAGCGCGTATGTGGGATCTTGTACCCCGGTGAGAGTCAGTGTGTCTATGGGGCCCATAACCAAGTGAGAGTCAATGCGTGTGTGGGGTCTATATACCCCACTGAGAATCAGTGTATGGGACCTTGTACCCCAGTGAGGGTCAGTGTGTGGGGGAGCTGTACCCCAGTGAGGGTCAGTGTGTGGGGGAGCTGTACCCCACTGAGAATCAGTGTATGGGACCTTGTACCCCAGTGAGGGTCAGTGTGTGTGGGAGCTGTACCCCAGTGAGAGTCAGTGTGTGTGGGAGCTGTACCCCAGTGAGGGTCAGTGTGTGTGGGAGCTGTACCCCAGTGAGAGTCAGTGTGTGGGGACTGTACCCCAGTGAGAGTCAGTGTGTGTGGGAGTGTACCCCAGTGAGGGTCAGTGTGTGTGGGAGCTGTACCACAATGAGAGTCATTATGTGTGGGATTGTACCCCAGTGAGAGTCAGTGTGTGTTGGATTGTACCCAGCGAGAAACAGTATGTGATTGTACCCCAGTGAGAGTCGGTGTGTGTGGGATTGTATCCCAGTGATAGTCGGTGTGTGTGGGAGCTGAGCTGTACTCTAGTGAGAGTCAGTGTGTGTGGGCGAGTGTACCCCAGAGACAGTCAGTGTATGTAGGGGAGGGCTCTATCCCCCCAGTGAGAGGTTCCTATGTGTGGGTGTCTGTACTACAGCGAGTTCATGCCTAGCAAAGCTCTACCCCACTGAGAATCTGAGTTTTTGATTTAGTTTCCTGTCTCTACCATACTAGTTAGTTTCCTGGTTTCTGTCTGCTCCTTCAAGGTCTGTTTCTACTTCTTCAGTCCATACATCACCAGGTGTGTGACAGCACCTGGAATGTCTGTGTCTGGGAGTCTCTGCCTGCTGTCAATCAGACCTGGGAATAGTCTGTGCCCCATCGCTGTGTTACACAGAGGTCATTGCTTCACATGACACCTCTGCTGCAATGACTGACCAGACTACGGGTACCTTCATTGGTTTAGAATGATTTTTGCTGTCACGGATCCTCCTGCCTGCAGTGTTTAACTGCCTCTACCCCGTTGCTGTTTTCTGGATATTTGCAGCTTGTGGATCAGGTGCTGCCTCTTTGCTGGAACACACACTGGAGGAGCCTCATCAATCAGGTTCTTGGTGTAGACAACAGTCTGTAGACAGGTTTTGTGAAGCTGAGGATTGAACACACACGGTCATCCTGTGCTCAGATTCTGCCACAACTGACCACAGAACTCAGCAAAATATGTTCGTCCTTCACCTGATTTATGGAGGTTCCAGTATTTATAGATTCGGTATTTTCCAATTTGGCTATAATCAGAATTCCTTCCATTCCTCTCAGTTTTCCTGCATTTTTGTGGGTTGGCGGAGATTTTCCTGGTTGTGATTGGAGTGAGGATGATATTGATTACTCACTTGAAGTCTAATGTTGTTCAATAATTGAGGGGAAATTTATTTTACTATAAAAATTAATAATAATAAAATTGGGATGGGAAGAAGGGGTGAAAAATAAACAATTGATTGCCTCTTTATTTCAGTAAAACTTAGCTGAAAATGTGTTGCTGGAAAAGCGCAGCAGGTCAGGCAGCATCCAAGGAACAGGAAATTCGACGTTTCGGGCATGAGCCCTTCATCAGGAATGAGGAAAGTGTGTCCAGCAGGCTAAGATAAAAGGTAGGGAGGAGGGACTTGGGGGAGGGGCGATGGAGATGTGATAAGTGGAAGGAGGTCAAGGTGAGGGTGATAGGCCGGAGTGGGGTGGGGACGGAGAGGTCAGGAAGAAGATTGCAGGTTAGGAGGGCGGTGCTGAGGTCGAGGGATTTGACTGAGACAAGGTGGGGGGAGGGGAAATGAGGAAACTGGAGAAATCTGAGTTCATCCCTTCAATAAAACTTAGCCCAGAAAGGAATGTAAAAAAAGAATCAAAGGATTCCTACAGTGCGGAAAGAGATCATTTGGCCCATTGAGTCTGCACTGACTACCTGAAGAACATCACACCCAGACTAAGCCTCCTGTACTATCACCATAACCTCACAGTTACCAGGGCCAATCCACCCTAACCTGCATATCTTTGGACCGTGGGAGGAATCCTGAGGACAAGGAGGAAACCCATGCAGACACAGGGACAATGTGCAAACTCCACACACACGGTGGATGGTATCAAACCTGTGACGCAACAGTGCTAATATTGCCCTTCACAAATTTGAAAGGATTCAATGGTTAGGAACAAATGAGGCAAGAGTATGGCTTTTCAAAAGTAAGAGTACACACATGGTTACGTGATTGCACAGACATGTGGGTGTGTGAGAATCAAGCTGGTGATTATCTCTTCCTTGGTATTATCCTCTGGCCATCCCTGTTTACCCTCTCTCCATCCTCAGTTTGTTTAATTGCCCCATCTGTTATGACCATTCTATCAGACACCCCCAGGGTAGCAGGGGGCCTGGAAAAGTGGTGTGTGACTATATTGAACAGCAGAGTCCACAAACCACGTGGCACACTGCTACCCCTCTGTCACTACCCCCAGCCCCTCCCTATCTGGGTAACCTCCTCCAGACCCCTACATGTCTCCCTTTCTGTCACATCTTCCAGCCTCTACAACCTTCCCATTCTCTCCCCTCCTCCAGCCCCTAACTCCCCTCCCTATCTCTGTAACCTCCCCAACCCCCTACACCTCATCCTATCTCTATAACTTGCTCCAGTCCCTACACCCCTGCCTATCTCTGTAACCTCCTCCAGCCCCTCCATACTTTCCGATCTCTGTAACTTCCCTCTCTCCTGGTTTCTTGAATAGCCTGATTTTCTCACTCTGTTACTGACTCAAAACACTGAAAGTGCCTCTTGACCATGTGTTGCTTTAAAATTCTGTTTAAAACCCATCTCTTTGTCACCCTTCCTAAGACAGCCCTATGTATTGGGTGTTAGTCTTTGAAGCTTCTGATTAAATGGCAGGTCACTGTCAAGTGTGAGAGACTGCAGTCCCAGCTCCATTTACACTGAGAATGAACACTGTTGGTTATTATTTCTTGTGAATTGTGTGAAAGTGAGGGTGAATCATTGTCATTTTGACCATCCATATGTAAAACACTTGCCCAGGCTTAACTGCCACATAGTGTTTAACTCCAGGGACTGTGATTTAGGAGGGCTGTGCCAGGGAGGTTCCTTAGAGTGTCTTGTGAATGAGGGACTTTGGTTACATGGAGAGCTTGGAAAAGGGGAAATTTGATGGAGTTTTTCCAAAATTATGAAGTGTTTAAAGTAAACCAAGGGAAATGATTTCCTTCGTCACCTCTCAATGACCAGAGGGTAAAAGAACCAGAGGTGATGAGAGAACATCTTTGTAGCAAGTGATGAGAATTTGGCAAGTGCTACTTGATATGTCGTGGATTCCAGGGTAAATTTCAAAACAAAATTGGATAGAGACTTCATGGGAACAAACATTTCAGGAAATGGATAAAAGAGATGGGTTTGGAACGAGCTAATTGGCTTGCTGTGTGAACAGGGGGATTGAGTGGCACTGTGCTACTCGCTGACTCCTGTCACTCTGAAGAGATAGATTGTCTTTACTGACAGGGAGGTGGCATCTCGTCTCTAAGTGGGAATTACCTAAGATCCAGCTTGTGAAATCAAAGTCCTACAGCAGCTTGTCCCTTTCCAGTGATCGAGGCAAACAGAAATGTGTCACTGAACGATGTTTCCATTCTTGAACTTTATCAGAAAATCTAGCACTGGAATACACAGACTCAATGTGATTCAAGCTTCAGTATGTTTGTGTGTGTATATCTCTTTGAATGGTCTGTTCATATGTCCGTGTACGAATATGTCTGTCTGATCTGTATCTCTGGAAAAGGAGAATTTAACTATCGCTGGTTCCTCGCAGTTTAGTCAAAGCTGGGTATACAAGGCAAATCTTTACAGCAGGTGTGACTGGAGAGTCCATCATGTTAGTTATTGAGTCAGATTGGATAGTGATTGTTTCAGTGCGGAGAATGATCTGATGGTTAATTGACTCTTGGGTAATGACTGCTCGCTGGTCTGTGGAAAGAATGTGCTATGAGCTGAGAAATCCTGCTCCTTCAGTTAAAATTCCATTGAAAGTATCCTGACAGAAGGAATGTTCCAAGTCATTTTAAGATGTGGCTGAGGAGCTGTGTGTCACTGGGTTTTAATTCTCTTGTCATGATTCCCTTCCTCTCGCTGCACAGCCGAGGCTACGGTCCCAGAGGTTGATAGGAGGATCCTGATTTGAGGTATCTGGTGCTGGCCTTCTCCACTGATTCTGGTCCGTCTGGGATACTCTGTGACATACTTGCATCTGTTGATGTGCGACTCCCACTGGATGCCCATATTCCTTATCTATGATTTGTGTTTGGGTAATAGACAATACCAATACAATACTTCTCCCAGCCCCTGGGGACAAATCTATCCTGCCACAAACTGTGGAGCTGAGATGGGAGCTGCTCTGTGGCCTCAAAAGCCCCACAGTGGCCTCTCCGAGATGTCTCTGGCAGACAGTACCTGCTTTGCATCTGTTCTGAGTGGGGGTGAGGTCACCTCACAGGTGGAAACTTTCTTTCTGACCCAGGAACAATGATTTGTGTGGGGATTAAGCAGAGAAAGCTCACTGCAGGATTTACAAGGACAGTCTGCAGGAATACACCAAGAAAATTTAACAAAACATTTAAATGTGGCAGATATCAAACACACATTGCGTGAAAGATGTACATTGGAGAAATGTCTCTGACTGAGCCTGCCAAAGCTGTCTGTGCCACCTCGCCTGCTGCTAAGTGTCTCCCCTGCCTCTGTGGTGTCTGCTGTCCCCTCCCATGTATCTGTCTACCTGATCTCACATGTGCTTGTTCTAAGACTAATATTCTCCCAGGTTCAATCCAGTCCTGACCTGACACTGATTTCCTGGATCAGGCAGCATAGCTGCCCCCACCACCTCCCTGACCTGTGATGGGGGTTTTTGATAATGCTACCAGGGATTCAAAAGCTTGCTGACATTCATTGATTCCCTGGTCTCCAGTTGTGAGAAAGTGACCCTAATACAATCCAGAGCTGAAGGAGGATGGTCACAAAACATTTCCATTATCCAACAGTCTATCCCAGTCCGTTCACCATCTGTGAAAGACTTCAAAATACTCTGAGACAGAGTGGTATTGTGATATTTTTGATATTCTATGAGGAACTGGCTGTCACTGCCTATGCCAACATTTGTTACCTATTCCAAATTGCTGGGCTGCAATCCATGTGTTAGACCCACAAAACTGTTGGGGGGGGGGGGGAGGGATTTAGGATTTTGACCTAATGTCAGTGAAGGAATGGTGATGTATTTTCCAAATCAGGAGTGTAGCTTGGAGAGAACTAGATGGAAATGTTCCCATATATTTGCTGCCCTTGTCCTTCTGGAGAGTAGCAGACACATATTTGGAAGGGACTGCTTAGGGAGCCTTGATGAATTTCTGCAGTGCATCTTAATATATGGTATACACTGCTGCTACTATTCTTGTGGTGGACAGACTCAACAACTGATACCACATCCAGGAGCAATCAGGCTGCTTTGTCCTGGACAATACTGAGCTTGAGTATTTTTGGAGCTGCAGTCAGTCAAGCAAGTGTTCCATCACTCTCCTGACTGGTGCTTTGTCAATGGTGGACTGGCTTTGGAAACTGAGGAGGCGAGTTACTCGCTGTAAGATTCCTAGCCTCTGACCTACTCTTATCGCAGTATTTGTTTGGCTAGTCCAATTCAGTTTCTGAATGTTGGGAGTGAGGGATTCAGCAATTAAATGCAATTAAATATCGAGAGATGATGGTCAGGTTCTCCCTTACTGGAGATCGTCATTGTTTCACACTTGTGTGGTGTAAATGTTACGTGCTACTTGTCAGCCCAAACCTGGATACTGTCCAGGTCTCGCCACAGTCTTGCTGCAGTATCTTTGATAAGTCTGGCACAGTGAACACTATCAGTGCTGATGAGATTAGTTTGGATTATAGGATGAAGACGCTAGAAATGACACATAAATACACAATGTTATTTCAAAAACAAGTGTTTTCCCACAGCCACTGTGTAGTAAAGTTTAGGAATAGCCCAGACAGGAGAAAGAGATAGAGAGAGCATGGAGCCACAGTCACCAACTCCATACCCCACCTCAACCCCCAACTGACGATTGGTGGGGTAGTATTGCCCTGTGGGATTGTCGCTTCTGGTCCCTGCAGGTACAGCTCCAATGCACCTGATAAATCATTAGCAGGGAGGTCGGCTGAGTTTTGCTCACACTCTACATCGTTTCTGCAATACTCTGAGGTATTTGGACCAGCTGATACCGGGCAGCTCACTGGCTAGTCATGCCAGGAATGTCGTATGAAATATGTCAGTGAGAGGATACAGATTTGCTTTAAATACTCCAATTCACCCATTCCATCACAAACATCCTGCAACAGCGAACGAAGAACCACCGAAATTAAAATTCGATCAAGAATTTGGAGTGAACAATCCAGCAGTCCCTCAGTCGCCCCAGTATTTTTTTGGGAGGCAAGAGAATTTCCAAACGCTCAATTGAATCATGACATTCCCTGTGCTGGTGGCAATTTTGATCATTTTTCATGTTGATCTGTCAGTGGAACAACCTCTGGGCACCAATGATCCACCTCAGCATCTGCCAGGTAAGTGAAAAAGGAGGGAGAATACCTCTCTCACTCTGACCGATTAACTTCATTCAGCCCACTTGCCTGCATCTGCAGCAGTGACTATGAATGGAGTTAGTGAACCTATAAAATACTTGACCCCCCCCCCCCCACACTGAGAGATTAATGAGTAAAATCCAAATCAGCTTTAGTTTGGAGGGCAGTGAGCTTGTTTTTTCACACAGGGCCTTAATGCCTGGGGCTATGGAGGGTCGAAGTCAGGTTTCACCCTCTACATGTGCAGTGTCTATGGTACAATCAAGAAATGCCCATGGTCTGGCCCCATGAGGAAGGGATGGCCACAGCAGAGATCCCAGCTGCTGGCCAGTCTAGTTCTTTGCAGTTTCTCTTGGTGAAGGTGTTGGGGGAAGGGAGGACGTTTGTATTTTCAGAACTGATGACACAACTGCTGCTCCCAAATCTAACCATTTCCTACATTTGTTGAAAGGAATTTTAAATGACATTTCTTCCCTCAGGAAGAAGGCCTGACCTCCCAAGAACACCCATCACAAGCTCAGATGGAGAATTCACAATTTCGCCACTACCCACATCAGACTCCCCACTCGAACCTCAGTCAAACCCAGGAAGAGCGAGGAGAAAACGGAAAATGTCAGTGATGAGGAAAGGCGAGGAGTGGGAGGACAGGAACTGCAGACTTCGCGCCATCCAGTTGCGTGTTCAGGATCTGGGGCTCGGTTACCAGTCAGATGAAATCGTCCTCTTCAAGTACTGCAGTGGAAGCTGCCCCCTGGCCAGGACCAACCATGACCTGACCCTTTCGCTGCTGCTAAGGAAAACTGGCCTCCTCAGCACATCTCAGGAGAAAATTGTCAGTGACCCGTGCTGTCGCCCCACTCAGTTCAAGGACGTCACCTTTCTGGACATTAACAATCACTGGCACACAGTGGAAAAGCTCTCAGCCTCTGAGTGCAGCTGCATTGGGTAATCATTTGAGCATGGGGCAGGGGTGGGGCAAAGAGACAAAAATCCCAGCACAACCTAGACTGAAACAGAGGGAAAATCCATAGCTTGCTTGGCAGCAGAGGGGGGTTATGATGGGGGAAGGACAGGAGAGAGGGAGAGGGAAAGAGAAAGAGAGAAATGGGGAGAGTTGTAACAACATGCAGTCTACATGGTATCAATGAATTGGGCAAGACTTCAAAGCTGAGCTCAGGCAAGTGAAAGTTTTGGTTTTGTGGAGAACAAGTAGGGAAGGATGGAAGAATATTTTAGAGACTTGTAAGTGCTTTGGACAGTGAAGCTCCTCTTATTGACACTTCTTCTAGATATTTTAATCAACCTGTTCAGAAATGTTATGACACACCTCTTGAACTTGAACCTGGGCTTATCGCAGCACCTTAACAGCCTTCTTTTTCTCCTTCTACGCTACTCTCCCTCTCCATCATTTGCTTATGCTGTTTATTTCTCCCTGCGATCTGTCTAAATCCTCACCTCATTCACACTCCCTGAGTTTTGCCTCCTTTCTAGCTGTTACATACTAATATCTCAGTGCTGTGAGGGTGACCAGTGCTGCCTTTGGCAAAGAAATACCAGCCAGGTAAGGTGATAGCTTCACCAGCTTCATCAGCTTGTGGTCTACTGTCACTAAAAGTTTCATGTCTGGTTATATTTATCCCAACATTTAGACTTTGCAAAATTGTAAAGTAGGGCATTCTGGGTGTGTGGGGCAAAAATTCTGGCTCTTAAAAATTAGTCTTTTGCTGATTCCAGGTGTTCAACATGTTATAACAGTGATGTGTGCATTTATACTTAAAGCAGTTTTGAGTCTGAATGAAAAGATTTCTATTTGACTAATAGTGATGACAAGGTGATGTTGGGATTAATTCTTGGCGACGGTTTGTGCAACCAGAAATATTTATGTAGCTAAATTATTTATTTATTTTAAAGATTCTGCTGTTGCAAATGCTTCGATTTATCTAATGTTCAAATAAAAAGTGAAATGAAGTCACAAAGCCCTGATTACAGTATGTGATTGAGAAAGAGAGAGAGAGAATATAGCCGAAAAGAACCTCAAGATGCACAAATGGAAGCCTGCTTCATTTATGCGAGATTAAATCAGTGCAGAGTACCAAATACCTTCTCTTGCGACAAAGCCCGGGGTGAGGGGGGGGAATCAGTCTGGCCCTGATCCTGGTTCATTGGGCAGGTTCCTACAAATGATTGAAATTCTCCGTTCACGAGGCACCTTCTCTCCTCCAAAAAGTGACTGTTCATCTGGCAGGATTTGGTGGCTGAATCGGTAACGGGCCTCTCCCCTGAAACATACACACAATACTAATGAAGGAAGATGGAAAGAGTAGTGACAGACTGTTACAGTTGATATTTACACTCCTGGGCAAGAGAGCTCAGAGTCCTCCCCCCTCCCAGGGTACTGAGGCAAGCTCAATCTGTTAGGTTACCCTGAAAAGAGCAAAGAGGAGATAAGATAGGTCATCCCCAAATCCACTGAGTGAATCAAAGCAGTGACGATTGAGTAAAGATACACTAAGGCAAGTTGCCTTCCAATGAGAGCCTGTGATTCTTTGTAATCTCACCTCAGAATGTAGGCAGTATGTCGCTGTAGCAGTAAATCCACTTGATCCACATCACTGTCTTCACTCAATAAGCGCATCACACATCCTGACAACAGGCATAAACCAGCAATTGTATCTCCACAGAACTACATGAACAAGAGAGAGGTAACTGCATAAGTCAGACTGTCCTGCTCCCACCCTCCCCTTACCCAGACCATGGACAGACAAATTACGCAGTCTGCTTTTGGGACCATCTTACTCAGCTATTTCAAATTTACTTATTAGAACATGTGACAAATTCAAAATTCAATGATGGGGACATATACAAAATAGATACAGTTTAGTTGGAAGAGTGAGAAGAGTTAACAAAGCTGGAGCTGTTTTTCCTGGGATGGAGGCCAAGGGGTGACCTTACAGATTTTACAGAGTCATGAGGGGCGAGGATAGGGTGAACAGGCAAGGTCTTTTTCCGAGGGGTAAGGGAGTGCAAAACTAGTGGGCATGGTTCGAAGGTGAGAAGGGAAAAATTTAAAAGGGGCCTGAGGGGCAAAAGTTTCACCCAGAGGGTAGTGTGTATATGGAATGAGCTGCCCAGGGAAATGATGGTGGCTGGTCCAACTACAATATTTAAAAGGCATCTGGGTGAGTATATGAATAGGAAGAGTTTAGAAGGATATGGGCCAAATGCTAGCAAATGGAATTAGATTAATTTAAGATATCTGGTTGGCGTGGGCAAGTTAGACAAAGGGGTCTGTTATGCTGTATAGATCTATTACTCAGAGAGGTAGGGGTGTCTGTGCAACTTTAAAGTGGCCAGGATAAGTTTAAAAGACTGTTAACTGTCCTAAAATCAAGGATTCCACATGACATTTTAACAGAAGCACAGAGTGTAAAAGAGAAACTAAATGGTAGGTTAGGCTTTGGGATGGAGATAAACACATTACCATTAAGAGAAAAAAGATATCCAAAGCCAGAGCTCCCTGGATGACAAAAACACAGGTGAAAATAAAACATTGAACTACATCTATTAGCAAACACTAAAAGTAGGCAAAATTTAAAGTAGAGTGCATGAAAAATGGAAAAAAGGCAAACACAATGAAAGAAAAGAACAGTTCTCATTTAAAGTTTAAAGATAACTCAACAAATGGTAATATTATTGGGAACCACAAAAAAATGTTAAAATTTCATTTTTATTTCTAAAATGAAAAGCTGAAATTAGATTAGATTAGACTTACAGTGTGGAAACAGGCCCTTCGGCCCAACAAGTCCACACCGACCCGCCGAAGCGCAACCCACCCATACCCCTACATTTACCCCTTACCTAACACTATGGGCAATTTAGCATGGCCAATTCACCTGACCCGCACATCTTTGTGACTGTGGGAGGAAACCGGAGCACCCGGAGGAAACCCACGCAGACACGGGGAGAACATGCAAACTCCACACAGTCAGTCGCCTGAGTCGGGAATTGAACCCGGGTCTACAGGCGCTGTGAGGCAGCAGTGCTAACCACTGTGCCACCGTGCCGCCCACATCAATGAGAATCAAGAAAAACTCTCCAACTGAGTTATAACTAATAGAAAAGATTATTGTGATTACTGGAGGCCTCTCGTCTCAACACCAAAAAAAATCACTGCAGGAATTGCTTAGAGTTACAACGGACTTGTTCAGAAAACAGAAGAAAATGGGATGAAAGGGACTGTTTAGCAGACTTCAGAACAATAGAGGCATATGATGACATGGACAGATAGAGGGAGGATTCCAATGAATATGTACAACTCTGAGGTTATTTATGTAGGAAAGACAGAATGGGGGTGGAGCAATAACTACAAGCAAGGAAATCATAAAGAAACCTTCTTTCTTTAAAAAGACTAGTTAGGCTTCAACTGGACTATTGTTGCTAATTCTGGAAACTGCAGTTCAGGAAGGATGTTAAGGCCTTTACGGAGCATGATATAAATGATGGGAGAGAAGCTAGGATTTTTTTTCCATTGACCAGGGAAATTTCAGGGATCTGTGTGGAAGATTTGATAGACATGTTCAAAACTGGTTTCTGCTACTGTATTGTCGGCGATATTCAGGTGGAAGGTGGGCTAAGTATTTGGAAAAAAAATAGATTTAGTGAGTATGGAAAAAACAGAGAGGCGACTTGAGGGAATAAATTTTAGGCAGACACTTCTGATGATCTGCAGTTGACTGTAAGGGTGACAGAAACAGGTACTGTGACATTGAAGTGAGAAATGGTTAAATACTTAATAAGTAGAAAACTGCAGACAGGGAACCCAACACAAACTATGATTTCACTTAGTAATGCACCAACATTAACAGTTGCCTCTGTTACTAACCTTCACACTGTCCACATGAGCTTTGATGAATCCAGTTTTCTCAAGGTCAAGCACATGTACCATCGAGAGTTGGGGGACCCCTGGGGGAAACGCAACATCTCGCAGTCGTTGCAAGACAGATTCGCTCTGTTCGCTCCAATGTGATTTCTCAATCTCACGATATCCATGGATTGCCTGATAGCCAACAGCGATAAAAAAAATCCATTAAAATCAAGAACAATTCAACGTCACACCCTGCTTAGCTAACAGGCTGAAGGGCTGCTGGCCCTCAGATGCTACCTGACCCACTGTGCTTTTCTAGCTTCCACACACTTTCCAACTCTGACTCTGCAGCATCTGGAGTCTCCACATTCGACAGAGTGTAAAGACAACCCACAAACCCAGTCCGTATGTAAGGTGATTGAGACAAGTGCACACTGCCCGAGGGTCAGTGCTGAGGGAGTGGGCACTGCCCGAGGGTCAGTGCTGAGGGAGTGGGCACTGCCCGAGGGTCAGTGCTGAGGGAGTGGGCACTGCCCGAGGGTCAGTGCTGAGGGAGTGCGGCACTGCCCGAGGGTCAGTGCTGAGGGAGTGGGCACTGTCCGAGGGTCAGTGCTGAGGGAGTGGGCACTGCCCGAGGGTCAGTGCTGAGGGAGTGGGCACTGTCAGAGGGTCAGTGCTGAGGGAGTGGGCACTGTCGGAGGGTCAGTGCTGAGGGAGTGGGCACTGCCCAAGGGTCAGTGCTGAGGGAGTGGGCACTGCCCGAGGGTCAGTGCTGAGGGAGTGGGCACTGCCCGAGGGTCAGTGCTGAGGGAGTGGGCACTGCCCGAGGGTCAGTGCTGAGGGAGTGGGCACTGCCCGAGGGTCAGTGCTGAGGGAGTGGGCACTGCCCGAGGGTCAGTGCTGAGGGAGTGGGCACTGCCCGAGGGTCAGTGCTGAGGGAGTGGGCACTGCCCGAGGGTCAGTGCTGAGGGAGTGGGCACTGTCGGAGGGTCAGTGCTGAGGGAGTGCTGCACTGTCGGAGGGTCAGTGTTGAGGGAGCGCCGCACTGTCCGAGGGTCAGTGCTGAGGGAGTGGGCACTGTCCGAGGGTCAGTGTTGAGGGAGTGGGCACTGTCGGAGGGTCAGTGCTGAGGGAGTGCCGCACTGTCGGAGGGTCAGTGCTGAGGGAGTGCCGCACTGTCGGAGGGTCAGTGCTGAGGGAGTGGGCACTGTCCGAGGGTCAGTGCTGAGGGAGTGCCGCACTGTCGGAGGGTCAGTGCTGAGGGAGTGCCGCACTGTCGGAGGGTCAGTGCTGAGGGAGTGCTGCACTGCCCGAGGGTCAGTGCTGAGGCGGTGCCGGTGGGGCCTGTCCCTCAGGCCCCGGAGTGTCCCAGACCTGGTCCCAGTGATCCCTCTGGTAGTGCCTGCGGCGAAGACCGGGCTCGATGTCCCGGAGGAGAGCGTCCTCCTCGGGGCCGCTGATAAACCGCGGCCGGAGCTCGAGCCCGCCGCCGCCTGACAGCCGCTCGAGCAGCTCGGGGCTGGAGGCCCGGATGAGCGGGAAGGCCGCGCGCAGCATGGCACTGGGCACGCGCAGCATGGCACTGGGCACGCGCAGCATGGTACTGGGCACGCGCAATGACCTCCCGCTCACCCCTGACCCTTCACCTGCTGCTGCATTAACCTTCAATACCCGCCAGAGCCAGAGATGTTCCTGACTGACAGCTCATTAACCCCACCACCCCCATTAACCTCCCCCCATTAACCCCCCCCACCCCCACAGTAACCTCCCCCCATTAACCCTCCCCACCCACACAGCAACCTCCCCCCATTAACCCCTCCCACCCCCACAGTAACCTCCCCCCATTAACCCCTCCCACCCCCACAGTAACCTCCCCCCATTAACCCTCCCCACCCACACAGCAACCTCCCCCCATTAACCCCTCCCACCCCCACAGTAACCTCTCCCCATTAACCCCACCCCCACAGTAACCTCCCCCCATTAACCCCTCCCACCCCCACAGCAACCCCTCCCCATTAACCCCACCCACACAGTAACCTCTCCCCATTAACCCCTCCCACCCCCACAGTAACCTCTCCCCATTAACCCCACCCACACAGTAACCTCTCCCCATTAACCCCTCCCACCCCCACAGTAACCTCTCCCCATTAACCCCACCCACACAGTAACCTCCCCCCATTAACCCCTCCCACCCTCACAGTAACCTCTCCCCATTAACCCCACCCACACAGTAACCTCTCCCCATTAACCCCTCCCACCCCCACAGTAACCTCTCCCCATTAACCCCACCCACACAGTAACCTCTCCCCATTAACCCCACCCACACAGTAACCTCTCCCCATTAACCCCTCCCACCCCCACAGTAACCTCTCCCCATTAACCCCACCCACACAGTAACCTCTCCCCATTAACCCCTCCCACCCCCACAGTAACCTCTCCCCATTAACCCCACCCACACAGTAACCTCTCCCCATTAACCCCTCCCACCCCCACAGTAACCTCTCCCCATTATCCCCCCACCCCCACAGCAACCTCTCCCCATTAACCCCCCCCACCCCCACACCATCACCCCCCCCACCCCCACACCATCACCCCCACAGCAACCTCCCCCCATTATCCCCCCACCCCCACAGCAACCTCTCCCCATTAACCCCCCACACCATCACCCCCCCCACCCCCACAGCAACCACCCCCACAGCAACCTCCCCCCATTAACCCCCCCACCCACACAGTAACCTCTCCCCATTAACCCCTCCCACCCCCACAGTAACCTCTCCCCATTATCCCCCCACCCACACAGCAACCTCTCCCCATTAACCCCCCCCACCCCCACAGCAACCTCTCCCCATTAACCCCTCCCACCCCACAGCAACCTCCTCCCATTAACCCCCCCACCCACCTCTCCCCATTAACCCCCTTCATAGCAACATCTCCCCTTTATCCCCCTCACACCAATGTTCTCATTAACTCCTTCAAACCTTTCCCCTTTAAGCCCCTTCACAGCAACATCTCCCTGTAACCTTTCCCCAACCCCTCCCTTTTGAACCAACCCATATCAATCCTTGACATTTTCCCTTTCAACCACCTCAATCTTTTCCCCATGACCCTCCCCATCTCTCGCCTGTAACATTTGCCCATTTCCTCTCAGCCATTACATCTTCTTCAGACTATCTCAAAGTGACATTCCAGAGCTGACTTTCCAGCTCAAACTAACACTGACAATAATAAAATGTTGGAATGTATGGTGGATGGTTGAACCTCGCTCATGTCTCTGGAAGATGCATTAAATAGATTGTATGGCCTTCCTCATTCACTGACAGTGAGTGGACAGGATACTGGCAGCAATAGATTAGATTAGATTCCCTACAGTAAACAGGCCCTTCGGCCCCAACTAGTCCACAGTGACACTCCAATAGACCCATTCCCCTACACAGACAGTCGCCTGAGGCAGGAATTGAACCCAGTTCCCTGGCGCTTCAAGGCAACAGTGCTAACCCCTGAGCCATCGTGCCACCCATAGAATGCTATGTGAAGAAATTATACCCTTTTGTCTGCTCAACCTTCACTTTCACCAGAAGCAGGACAGTGTGAGCTCTGACGATCAATCACTCGTTCTGCTAAAAGAGTCAGAAGAAGGTGATGGGAGGGGCCTCACTCCTCCTTAATCACAACTTGCCCCAGGCTCAGCAGCCCCTGGGCTCTGGAAAGGGAAGTGATGACTGATGATTTCTAATCTCCAGCAACAAAATAACTTACAAAATTCTTTCCCACACTAAAAAAAAACAAAGACACAAATATTTATTTTCTTTATTCGGTGAGATCTTGTACATCTATTTGTTGCCAAGAGAGACACTCACAAAGTAAGAATCTTAAAACAATGCAACAAGAATCAAGCGACTTTTAGGAAACTGACCTGGTGAAATATCTTATTTAGATGAATTAGTATTGCCAAGTGAATTGGACAACTTGCTTCTGCTGCTACTTCAGACTGGTGTGTAGTTTCAGTTATGAGTTGCTCGTTAAATCAAATTCTCATGAGAGTTCTTGCAAAGTTGTATAAAAGTGACATATTAAGGGACAACCTGGTACTTGGTGGGAGCTGGTGCTAGGATCCTGGTTGAAAATAGCAAATCAGTTTCCAATTGTGGTCAGACCCCAGATCAGAAAACTTTACACAGACAGGTCTCAGAGGTCTGGTCACGGCTTCTCCACATGCTTCAATCAATAGTCACAATTTCAATAAATTGTATAGCTGATATATTTCAGAATAACCAAAGGTAATTTCAGTTATTTCTTCAGCAATGACAGCTTTCCCTTGATCTTCATTGTAACATCCAGGAAGGGCAAAGCAGGAGTCCTGTGATTGTCGTTGAGTCCTGCAGAGGGCGAGGTTACCAAGGGACAAAGAGGTGCAACAGTGGGAGGGGAGTGCGTGTACCAGTTATGGTGCCAGCCATTACTGGGAGGGATGGGGCGCCCTATTGCCATGGTAATATAAGATGGGGAGGTTCTTGAGCTAATACCATGGCAATAACAGAGAAGTGATTACAGGTCTGTGCCATTATCACAATCAGACTAAGCATGGGGTCTGAGCCATTGACATGGTATGATGATATGGGAGAGGTGGGGCAGTCGGGGGGTTGCTGGATCATTGGCCCAGGGCCATGACCATAGAGACGTGGGCACGGCCCTGGCCATGACCATGGTGGTGTGGTCATGACATGGCCTGAGACCATGGTGATGTGGGGCTGGCCCAGTCCATTACCATGGTGATGTGGGGGTGGACCAGTCCATTACCATGGTGATGTGGGGCTGGCCCAGTCCATTACCATGGTGATGTGGGGCTGGCCCAGTCCATTACCATGGTGATGTGGGGGTGGACCAGTCCATTACCATGGTGATGTGGGGGTGGCCCAGTCCATTACCATGGTGAAGTGGGGCTGGCCCAGTCCATTTCCATGGTGATGTGGGGCTGGCCCAGTCCATTACCATGGTGATGTGGGGGTGGCCCAGTCCATTACCATGGTAAAGTGGGGGTGGCCCAGTCCATTACCATGGTAAAGTGGGGGTGGCCCAGTCCATTACCATGGTGATGTGGGGGTGGCCCAGTCCATTACCATGGTGATGTGGGGGTGGCCCAGTCCATTACCATGGTGGAGACATGGGCTGTGGGTTTTGCAGGTACGACATCACCACTGCTGAAATTGACAACCTGAAAAACAAGGTGGTGAAATGTCAGGGATTACAGCAGGAACTTATTGCTAACCACATCACAAAGACGATCTTCATCTTGCAACACTAGAACAAAATCCTGCTTCACTTCTCCCCTATCTAATCAACTCAAGCTCCTTACCCTCCCTTTCATCCTTGAGGCTCCATTGTCCTCACCACAGCCCAGCTGTAAAACCAGCAACCTATCTGTAAATGTCAAGCTGTCGGAGGGCCAGCGCTGAGGGAGCGCCGCACTGTCGGAGGGCCGGCGCTGAGGGAGCGCCGCACTGTCGGAGGGCCGGCGCTGAGGGAGCGCCGCACTGTCGGAGGGCCGGCGCTGAGGGAGCGCCGCACTGTCGGAGGGTCGGCGCTGAGGGAGCGCCGCACTGTCGGAGGGTCGGCGCTGAGGGACCGCCAAGTGTAGGTAATGAGGGCGCACTGCACTATTAGAAACGCAATCTTTCATATGAGATGTTAATCAACATCAAGTCTCTAAATCATCGAGGGCCACTCGTGGAACATAAACGGTAGAAGATCCTTCTCTGGGGTCAATATGTTTGTGTCAAATCAGCACAATCTAACCCAGATGTATCGTTTATGTTTCTAATTGTATTGTGGGGGATCCTCCTGTGCTCTGCATGAACAGTCTGTGTTATTTTCTAGAATACAGCAGATACTAGAAGTACATGACAGACTGAGAACTGTTTGTTGTGTTTTGAGATGAACTGAATTAGTTTAATAAGAAAATGTTTCACTTACATGAAACTGCTCATCATTTGCTTTGTGTCTTCAGAACTGCGGGAGTTTGCAAAGCTGATAAAAGAGCAATAAACAGCAATCCAGGCACACCACTTCAACTAGAGGGAGAACAAGCAAGACAGCAGTCAGACCCTGAGATATAACCAATGCCAGACACAGCCAACAATACAATACCACTCACATCCCAAAAACCACTAGACACCACCAAAGTCAAAGCCAGTTATTCTATTTTGTGTTGGCTGTGTGGGTCAAAGTGTCAGACTGTATAATCCCGTTATAGTCACTCAAACTGAACAGACACTGAAAGGGTGGGTGAGAAGTACCTTTAACATCAGCCCACACATGCTGAAGATCATCCCCAATAGGTTCATATAATCCGGAGTTGGATCCTCCAGTGTTGGATTATTATCACTGGCTGGTGGTTTGTACCTGCAATTAAACATCATGATTCAGGGATTAAAGCTTGAAAGACAAATAAAACAATATAAACTGTATAGCCCACAGTTAAACAAAGACAAACTTGTCTCCCAGATACTGTAAACTAGTGTCATACAGAGACAGACCTGTCCCCGCCAATACTGTACCCGAGTGTTATAGTGACAGACCTGTCCCCACCAGTACTAAAATGAGGGAACATCTCTGGGACACCCGCACCAATCAACCACACCGTCCTGTGGTACAACATTTCAACTCCCCCTCCCACTCTGCCGAGGACATGGCAGTCCTGGGCTTCCTTCACTGTCACTCCCTCACCACCCGATGCCTGGAGGAAGAACGCCTCATCTTTCGCCTCGGAACACTTCAACCCAGGGCATCATTGTGGACTTCACCAGTTTCCTCATTTCTCCTTCCCCAACCTCACCCAGTTCCAAACTTCCAGCTCAGCACTGTCCCCATGACTCGTCCTACCTGCCTATCTTCCTTTTCATCTATCCACTCCACCCTCCTCTCTGACCTATCACTTACATCCCACCCCATCCACCCATTGTACTCTTTGCTACCTTTCCCTACCCTCCTCCCTGACTTATCACCTTCATCCCCAACCCCATTCACCTATTGTATTCTATACTACTTTTTCCCTACCCTCCTCTCATTTATCTCTCCACTCTTCAGGCACTGTGCCTGTATTCCTGATGAAGGGCGTTTGACCAAAACGTCGATTTTCCTGGCTCCTCCAGCACCATTCTAATCCAGGATTCAGAACTGGCTCAAAGGTACAAGATAGAGGATGGTAGTAGAGGGTTGCTTTTCAGAGTAGAAGCCTGTGACTAATAGTGTGCCACAAGGATTGGTGCTGGATCCACTGCTTTTTGTCATTTATATAAACGATATGGATGTGAACATAGTTAGTAGATTTGCAGATGACCCCAAAATTTGAGGTATAGTAGACAGTGAAGAAGGTTACCTCAGAATACAATGGGATTTTGATGAAATGGGCCAATGGGCTGAGCAGTGACAGATGGAGTTTAATTTAGTTAAATGTGAGATGCTGCATTTTGCAAAGGCAAATCAGGGCAGGACTCAGACACTTAATGGGAAGGTCCTGAGGATGTATGCTGAACAGAGAGACCTTGGAGTGCAGGTTCATAGCTCCTTGAAAGGCCCAGGTAGATAGGACAGTGCAAAAGGTGCTTTCCTTTATTGGTCAGAGTATTGAGTACAGGAGTTGGGAGGGTCATGTTGCGGCTGTACAGGACATTGGTTCGGCCACTGTTGGAATATTGTGTGCAATTCTGGTCTCCTTCCGATGGGGAAGATGTTGTGAAACTTGAAACGGTTCAGAAAAGATTTACAATAATGTTGCCAGGGTTGGAGGATCTGAGCTACAGGGAGAGGCTGAACAGGCTGGGGCTGTTTTCCCTGGAGCGTCAGAGGCTGAGGGGTGACCTTATAGAGGTTTACAAAATTATGAGAGGAATGGATAGGGTAAACAGACAAGGTCTTTTCTCTGGGGTTGGTGAGTCCAGAACTAGAGGGGCATAGGTTTAGGGTGAGAGGGGAAAGATATAAAAGAGACCTAAGGGGCAACTCTTTCCCCCAGAGGGTGGTACGTGTATGGAATGAGCTGCCAGAGGAAGTGGTGGAGGCTGGTACAATGACAACATTTAAGAGGCATCTGGATGGGTATATGACTAGGAAGGGTTTGGAGGGAGAGGGGCCGGGTGCTGGCAGGTGGGACTAGATTGGGTTGGGGTATCTGGGTCAGCATGGACGGGTTGGACCGAAGGGTCTGTGTCCGTGCTGTACATCTCTATGACCCTGTGACCCTGTGACCCTATGACCCCATGACCCTGTGACTCTATGACCCCATGACCCCGTGACCCTGTGACCCTATGACCCTGTGACTGTGAGGGATCCCTCTCGCTCTCCGGGATATTTACCTCAGAACTTTGTTGGGCCGCCGCGGATCCGCCATCTTGCCCCCGACCCTTCACCCGGAACCGGAAGTCACTCCGTGATGGCGTTTCCGGCCCCTCGGCCTCAGGCCCCGCGTTTCCCGAGGACCCGGCTCCGGAGTTTCTCAAGCGGACAGCGCGCCGTCCGAGCCGTCCGCTTCAATGGTAACCGCCTCCTCCTCCGCTGGGCCTGGGCCCGGGCCCCGCCTCCTTCTGTACCCGCCCCGCCCCGGGCTCGGCTCGCTTCCTCACGGACCGGGACAGCGCCGCCAACGGCTGGAGGACCAAACATCCCTTAGACACCCCCCCCCCCACCCTGCACACCCCCCACTACCCCCCACCCTCCCTGCACACACACCCCCACCAACCCCCTCCCCCCGCCCACCCCTCCCATTACACCACCCCCACACAACCCCCCCATTACACCCCCCCTCCCTGCACACACCCCCTCCCCATTACACTCCACCCTCCCTGCACACCCCCCACTACACCCCCCCTCCCTACTACACCCCCCTCCCCACTACACCCCCACACACAACCCCCTAATTATACCCCCTCCCTGCACACCCCCTAATTACACCCCCTCCCCATTACACCCCCCTCCCTGCACACCCCCTCATTACATACCCCTCCCTGCGCACCCCCTTCCCTGCATCCCTCCCCTCCCCCACACACCCTCCTCCACCTTCCCCCCACCTTCCCGCACCACATTGCCCCCCCCCCCGAAGAGGCTGAACAGGCTAGGTTTATTTTCCGTGGAGTGTTGGAGGCTGAGGGGTGACCTTATAGAGGCTTATAAAAGCATTGGGGGCATTGATAGGGTGAATAGCCAAGGTCTTTTTCTCAGGGTGGGGGAGTCCAAAACTAGAGGGCATAGGTTTAAGGTGAGAGGGGAAAGATATAAAAGGGACTCAAGAAGCACTTTTTTTTTTACACAGCTTGGAGTGTGTGTAGAACAAACTGCCCGAGGAAATGGTGGAGGCTGGTACAATTACAACATTTAGAAGGAATCTGGATGAGTACACGAATAGGAAGAGTTTAGAGGGATATGTGTCAAATGCTGGCAAATGGGACTAGACTCATTAGGATATCTGGTCAGCATGGACGAGTTGGACCAAAGGGTCTGCTTCGGTGCTGTACATCTCTATGACTCTATTTCTAAAAATTATGATCCACTTGTGTGCCATGTATTTGGATGGCATTTAGATCCAGTCTAGCGGGGATGTGATTCTCGACCAGTTACTTAGCTGTTGTCTGTGTTCTGTCTAGTGGATGGAAATTACTGTTTAACCTGTGGTAGTGACAAATCTCTAAAACTATGGAATCCACATCGAGGAATCATCCTAAAGACCTACAGTGGCCATGGATATGAGGTTCTGGATGCTGCTGGGTAAGGCCACATTGTCATACTACTGCACCAAATCACATCTTCACTTCTGTGTTTTTAAATGTTTCCTTCTTGGAGTCAATGTGCACACTGTGTGAAGATTAGATTTACAGGAAGTATAAAGATATACTGTTTGCACATTCCACTCCGTTCAGCATTTGTGAGTATCAGCAGTTGCACCAATCACTTCAGGATGCTTTCCCTGGCCTGGTGGCCCATTCCCACGTAGTCACCCTGTCCACCAGGTGTTGACAGTATCTCCAAGAGGCACAACTTCGACAGCAAGGCATTGACAAAGCTGTTGATGGACTGAATGGCCTTGTTTACTGAACTGGTTAATTTTACGTACCATGAAATACTGGTTTACCTTTTTACATTTCTAATAGCTTTGATATTGATGTGATTCCCCCCCCCCCCCCCCCAATCCCCAACCTGTGAATTCATGCTCTTTGCCTTCAGGGTCAGTTGGTCATCCAGTCGATGACCTTTGCCCTTGTGTGGGATCTTGGGGAGGGGGGAGGGAAGCATCGTGCTGAGGATTTTTGCATCTTCCTGCTACAGGTTCCCTTTCATTGACTCATACTCTGATTTCTCATCTCTCCCAGCTCCTGTGATAATAGCCAGATTTGCTCGTGTGGATCCGATAAAACTGTTGTCCTGTGGGACGTGGCTACAGGACAGCTGGTCCGGAAATTCCGGGGTCACGGAGGGGTAAGAAAGCTGTTTGGTAAATGAATGGAGCACTGGAAAATCTTGAGGTATCAACAATCCATGGTGTTCCCTGTTGTAAGTGGGATTGTGCTGGGGGCAGACACAGAAATGGGGGGACAGTCAACATACTGATCGTTTGCTCTCTCCTGCTACTGTGATCAGTCAATCTGCCTGTAATCTTCACTCCTTCACCTCATATTGTCCCACCAGATTGTGGCAAGTGTTTGCAGCTTAAGCTACTTGAGATATGAGTTGAGGAGCTGAAGTCTGAGTTGCAGAGAGTGGGAAAGTAACCTGGATGTTTCTCCAGAGGGTGGTCACACCTTTAGATTAATTGGTTTGTGGTCAGGAATAGGAAGGGTGTGATTATAGGTGAGCCAGGTGTGGTCAGGAATAGGAAGGGTGTGATTATAGGTGAGCCAGGTGTGGTCAGGAATAGGAAGGGTGTGATGAGGGTGAGCCAGGTGTGGTCAGGAATAGGAAGGGTGTGATGAGGGTGAGCCAGGTGTGGTCAGGAATAGGAAGGGTGTGATGAGGGTGAGCCAGGTATGGGCTAGCTCATGAGGAGCCTTTGTCCCTGCAATTGTCCAGCAGTTAAGAGGATGTGGACGGGAGTGGAACAGCAGGGAGGAATAGCAAACTGACCAAGACAGCTTGGGAGTTGGTGGGGGGAGTGGAATAGGAACATAGTTGTGATAAAGGACAGTATATTCTGGATAGGTACAGTTCTCCACAGCCTTGAGCTTGAGTCTCAAAAGCAGTGATGCTGCCCAGTGCTGGGATAAAGGAGACCTCCACAAACTGGACAGGAACTTGGAGTGGGAGGGCAGGGATCCCGTAGTACCAGTGATATTGGTAGGACTGGAAACTAAGAACTCAAAACCACATAAGGATTATCGCCTGAACTATGGCAATCAGGCTCAGGGTAAATAAAATCATGGAATTAAATGTGTGGGGGGAGGAATGGTTTCAAGTCATGGGGCACTAGCAGCACTATTGTTAACCACGTTGGGACCAGTGTCCAGGCAAATCATGTAACTAGGGCTGGAGAGAGGCTTTAAACTGGTTAGAAGAGGAGAGGGTTCAGGAGGCGAGGGGTGGGGAGCATGTTATGGACCAGGCTAGACCCCCGCAAAATACTTTAAGAAGATAGCCCTGACCCTAACATTTTCTTATTTTTAAAGGCAGATGTAAAGTGGATTTTCCGGGAGTGATACAACTGGTCAAACCACTCGGCTTTCGAGTCATAGAGATGTACAGCTTGGAAACAGACCCTTCAGTCCAACCCGTCCATGCCGACCAGATATCCCAACCCAATCTAGTCCCACCTGCCAGCACCCGGCCCATATCCCTCCAAACCCTTCCTATTCATATACCCCATTTAAGCAAAACAGAATTTACTTAAACACTACAGTTGAAACGCAAACAAAAGAATTTAGAATAATTTAACTATTTGAAAACCCAACTGACTCAATACCGCAACTTAACAAGGGAGCTGTTCCAACTCCCATAAGCACGCCCCCCCCCTAGCAAAAGGTAAATTCATACACAACTTCTTACACAGATCGAGGTCAGCCAGGGATCATCTGCTCCACTATCCAATCTTCCTTGTGGCTACCAATGCCAATTTGATTTTCCCAATCTGCATTAATATTAACATCACCCCTGATTAGTGTACTGCCTTTTCACACGTCTTCATTATCTCCTGATCTGTTATCTGTTTTACAGCCACTGTTAGTGGCTTATTAACTACCTCTCCCAACGTCTACCTCCCTATTTTATCTTACTGTCATTCATATATATTTTACATCGTCTGATTCAAGGTCATTTCTTGCTATCGCACTTGTTTCATCTCTTAGTAACAAAACTGCTCCACCACCTTCCCTTCCTGCCTGTATTTTGGAATTGTCATCTGCGCCTGAATATTTAGTTCCCACGTTTGGCCTCCTTCTAACCATGTCTCTGTAATGGCGATAAGATTATATCTATTAATCTCTATTTGTGACATTAATTCACTTATTTTGTTCCAATTTAAGTAAACAGCCATTGATTTTGCATTTTACCTTTTTTTCAGCTTTGGCCTAATTGCTGATTTTTTCTTGTGCTTGTACACTCTGTTCCTTCCTGTCCCACTCTGGGCATCATTATTAAAATAATTGTGCAACAATTATACCTTCTTTTTGTTGTGACAATGCTACTCCTTTAACAAGGTTATTTTTTTGGTTTTTGTTTCGGAGAGGTAGTAGAAACAGTGGTGCTGACAATGGCAGGGCACTGGCCAGTTCTCCCAGTTGAGGTTTTTTTCTAGTTTGGTTTTACTGTAGCAGGCAGTCAGACGCTGCTGCAGTGAAAAAGATTTCAAGTTTCAGCAGATGATCCCTGGCTGACTTCGCTCTGTGTTAGAAGTTGTGTATGAATTTACCTTTTGCTAATGGGGGTGTGCTTGTGGGAGTTGGAACAGCTCCTTTGTTAAGTTGCGGTATTGAGTCAGTTAGGTTTTCAAATAGTTAAATTATTCTAAATTCTTTTGTTTGCGTTTCAACTGTAGTGTTTAAGTAAATTCTGTTTTGCTTAAATGGGGTATATGAATAGGAAGGGTTTGGAGGGATATGGGCCGGGTGCTGGCAGGTGGGACTAGATTAGGTCAATCAATCAAATGGCTTAATACTGCTTCTATATTTTATGGTCTTCGGGAAATGTATAGGGCTAAAGGCAGGTATGTCTCCTGGACCTGATCAACTGCAACCTCAGATTTCAAACACAGCTACAGAGAGAGTGTGGTTTATCTGGTCATGCTCCTCTAAGGATCCTTAGATTCTGGGAACGTCACAGAGATTGGAAAATTGCTAATATTAACATCCTTATTCAAAAAAGGAAGACAGTAAACAGATAACTATTGACTGATTGACAGAAGGATATAATAATAGAGCATTTAGAAATACATACCAAGATCAAACAAAGTCAGCATGGCTTCATGAAGTGAATACCGTGCCTGACAAATGTATTACAGTTAATTGGGAAGTTAATAAGGAGGATAGGTAAAGGGGAACCAGTAGATATATTTGGGGATTTCCAGCAGGTGTAAGAGCCCTTGTTATTAAACATGGTATAGTAGCATGGTAAGAGGATTGGCTAAGTAATAGAAGGCAGTTAAGTTGGGATTGAGCATTTTCAGCATGGCAACCTGTAACTAGTGGAGTGCCACAGGGATCAGTGCTGGGGACACAGTTATTTATAATACATATTAATGACTTGGATGAGGGAAATGGATGTACACTCACCATATTTACAGAAGACACAAAAATAGCCAAGTGGCGACGATGACGAGGTTTACAGAGAGGTACGGACGTGTTCAGTGGGTGGGCAAAAAAATATATCATTTGGAAAAATGTGAGGTGATGTATTTTGGCAGGAAGAATAGAAAAGCTGCACATTATTTAAAGGGGGAAGGGTTGTAGAAAGCTGCAGCACAGAGGGATTTGGGAATCCTTGTACATGAATCACAAAAAGCTAGCATCCAAGTTCACAGAGTAATAGGGAAGGCAAGTGGAACACTAAATATTTATTTGAAAGGGAAAAGAATACCAAGTCTTGTTAAAACTGTGCGAGGCATTAGTTAGACCACAGCTGGAATTTTTTTTTTAGATTAGATTAGATTACTTACAGTGTGGAAACAGGCCCTTCGGCCCAACAAGTCCACACCGACCCGCCGAAGCGCAACCCACCCATACCCCTACATTTACCCCTTTACCTAACACTACGGGCAATTTAGCATGGCCAATTCACCTGACCCGCACATCTTTGGACTGTGGGAGGAAACCGGAGCACCCGGAGGAAACCCACGCAGACACGGGGAGAACGTGCAAACTCCACACAGTCAGTCGCCTGAGGCGGGAATTGAACTCAGGTCTCTGGCGCTGTGAGGCAGCAGTGCTAACCACTGTGCCACCGTGCCGCCCCAAGACTGTGAGAAGTTTTATTGTCTAAGGAAACTTACACTGGCATTGGAGGCAGTGCAGAGAAAGTTGGTTCCAGGAATGGAGGGACTGTCTTAGGAGGAGAGATTGAAAAGGTCAGGAACTGAGGGTTGGGTGGATAGGCAGAGAAGTGGAGTTGAGGATTGTCAGCTTGGCCATGATCTTATTGAATGGTGGAGCAGACTTGTTGGGTCAAATTGGCCAACTGTGTCCCTACATCATATGGTCTTGTAACCCTCTCTCTACATTTAGAATCCTCCTCAAAGCTGTTGAATGTCACCTTCACTCAGCTGTCTTCCTCTACTCTTGCTCACTGCCATCTTCCCAGCTCTCAGCCAAGTACCAATTGTGATTTCTCTTTGTTTTAAACAGAAAGTAAACTGTGTTCAGTTCAATGAGGAATCGACAGTCATTGTGTCAGGTGAGTACAGGGCTCCCACTAAGATCCAGGCAGAGTGAATTTGCAGTCTGTATCTAGCTTGTTGCAATCTATCGCAACACATCAGCAAGTTTCACAATCTAGGCTTGACATTTGTCTGTGTGCTCTGGTTTCACATTGCATGTAATGGGCAGATGGCTGCTGGCAGAGGTTAAAGGGCAGGGATCTGCAGGAAGGAGGTTGTAGGGATAGGGCACTGCCATGTCAGTGGGCAGAGGGATGGACAGAGAGAAGAATGTTTAACCACTTTCAGCCCCCGGGATTGCACAGTATAACTGCCAACAATGCTGATGTGTGTTTAAATGCTAGTGTCTTATGTTGTCCAACTTGATGAAGTTAGATATTTGTGAGGAACCTTGACAGTACAGATTTGACCAGGAATTGGCCACACTTTCCTCTCTCCGCGCTTCAGGCTCATTGCCTTTATTCCTGATGAAAGGCTTTTGCCCGAAACGTCGATTTCGCTGCTTGTTGGATGCTGCCTGAACTGCTTTGCTCTTCCAGCACCACTAATCCAGAATCCACTCTTTCCTTTCAGCCTGTTGTATTATTTCAGTCGGATTCTTTTTGTGTAATTCACTGTTTAAGGTGGGTTAGTGTGCACTTTTCAACTAACCAGAGAATTGGAAGGCTGTGGGGAGAAAGCAGGAACAGAGAGCTGAGTTGGATGACCAGCCATAATTATTTAGAATGGTGAAGTGGGCCGCATGGCCCACTCCTAATTTCTATGTTTCTGTGTTTGCAGGTTCCATCGACACTTCGGTTCGGTGCTGGGACTGTCGCTCACGGACTTCAGAGCCTATTCAAATCCTGAATGAAGCAAAGGATGGGATTTCTAGTGTGAAAGTTTCAGACCATGAAATTCTGTCAGGGTGAGTGAACGGCAGAAACAAGGGCAGCATGACAAATAGAAACCCACTTGCAGATACACACACAGCAATCACCTGATGAAGGAGCGGCGCTCCGAAAGCTAGTGTGCTTCCAATTACACCTGTTGGACTATAACCTGGTGTTGTGTGATTTTTAACTTTGTACACCCCAGTCCAACACCAGAGTATAAGAGAGTGCCTTTTCCTGAATGTGCCCACATATAATCTGATTTACAGTGTAGCCTAACAGCTTCCTGTTGCTTTAGGTCTGTCGATGGACGAATTCGGAGATATGACTTACGGATGGGACAACTTTTTGCAGATTTTATTGGAAGTAAGTGCTGAACGAGAGGGGCCATATCAAATCATTATGAGATGGAAATATAGCACATCAGCTCAGACGAATAGTCCAAGTTCTTGTTTATGTGTCTTAGACAGTCAGTTTAACTACAGTGTTACTGAGTATTATCAATGCTACAATGTGTTACAGTCAGTACCAAGATAGTAGGTGTCCTTACTACAGACAGACTGTCTTTCTCTCTCTCGCTCAGGTCCAATAACGAGTGTGTGTTTCAGCAAAGATAGTCAGTGCACGTTGAGTTCGAGCCTGGACTCTACATTGCGCCTGTTGGATAAGGAGACGGGGGAGCTTCTTGGCGAGTAAGTGAAATTAATCATATTCTGAGAAGGTCGAATCAAACATTAACTCTCCAGCATCCTTTTCTTATTCCCCAACCCCCACCCTCCGGGAGGGAGGGGTGGGCGGCTGCAAAGAACCAATTTCCACACACTCCAAACCAAACCTGCAAATTGTACCTGTGTTCAGTCACTTGAACCTGACCAGAAATTTAAATTGTCAAAAGGGAAGTTATTCACCGACTGAGGGGGAATGTTACTGTGGTGTTGTACAGAGCCCTCCCTGGTTTGGGGGGTGGGGGGGGATGGGGGAGGGAGGGAAGTTGGAGGAATGTTGCTGTGATGTTGTACACCCTATTATAATCTGGCTGTTTATTTCAGCTGGCCAGGACTGAGTCGAACTCGGAGTCCTCCTCCCATGGCAGTTGAGGGGCTGAATCCTCTCACCACTGACCCCTCACCTCCTTTCTTTCCCCAGGGGAGACATTGCTGTCCCTCAAGCACAACACTGATCCTACTAGGCAGGGTCTCACAAGCTCAACAAAGAGATTATTAAAAACCACACAGATGGTCACGTGAATATCAGATTAAAGAATTTTCTATAAAGGTTTATTTGGTTCCGTGCAGGTTTGAGTGGCTAACATTTTTCTGTTCCTGACTGGTGTGTGCCCAGGCCATTAGCCCACCCACTCCAGACCCTGCCACTGCTCAGTGATTTTCTCAAAACAAAATTGTTCATTAGAAAGTGGAAATAAATCCGTTACAGAATTGATTGCGTTTCCATGTGGTGAGAGGAGCAGGAGACATCTCGTTGTGCTTGTTCGACCCCCACGGTCTGACTGAGCAAGATGTCTCCCCTTCTCCCTGCGCCACAGTGCCAAAAGCTGCCTGCTCACCAGTGTTCGTGGGACTGACTAGATTAGATTCCCTACAGTGTGCCCTTCAGCCCAACCAATCCACACCGACCCTCCGAAGAGTAACCCACCCAGACCCATTTCCGTCTGACTAATGCACCTAACGCTACGGGCAATTTAACATGGCCAGTTCACCATCTTTGGACTGTGGGAGGAAACTGGAGCACCCGGAGGAAACCCACGCAGACACAAGGAGAATGTGTAACCTCCACACAGTCACCTGAGGCTGGAATTGAACCTGGGACCCTGGTGCTGTGAGGTAACAGTGCTAACCATTGTGCCATCATGCTGCCCTACTTCGTAACCCAGTAGTAAGACTAGTGAATGCACTGCCACACTCTGAGCTCAAGCTTCACTTTGTTTGAACAGGTATACAGGACACAGGAACACCGACTGCAAGCTGGATTGTTGCTTTAATGAATCTGACACACATGTAGTGAGTGGCTCAGAGGATGGACTCGTGCACTTCTGGGATCTGATCGAGGTGAGCTTCCCCTTGACTATGTCTGGCACCAGCTCCCAGGGAGTCCGTAGCCGAGAGGGAAGGTTGAGAGGAGGTTGGAGAGGTGTTCAAATCAGTGCCGGGTCTGGATAGAGAGAAACTGTTCCCATTGGTGGAAGAAACACAGAAAATGCTGGAGAATTCACACCTGAAGAGGAGTTGTACTGAAGTTTCCACAAATACTGCGAGACCTGCTGAGTTTGTGCAGTATTTTGTGTTTGTTTCAAGTTTCCAGCAATCTGCAGAATTTTGTTGTTATCCTTCAGGTATAAAGATCAGGAAACCGAATTCAGACTGAAGGTAACTGGCAAAAGGAGCAACGCTAACATCGGAGGAGAACTGGTAAAGATATATGGAATGTGATGCTGGTGACACTAGGAGGCAGGTTTAATCTAGGCAATGAATAGGGAATTGGATTATCTGAAAAGGAAGTAAGTGCAGAGTTATGGGGAAAAAGGGGAAGAGCACTTGGTGTATTTCTCATTCACGAGCCAGCAATGGCACACTGTGCTGTGATTGTTCTGTGGTTTAAGGAGTGATTCAGCTTAGATGACAGATACTGCCCAGTCTACACTCTCATAGGAGGAATGGTCATTGGTTGAAGTGCTGCAAAATGGCAGTTGATGGCGGCTCAGTGAATAGCAGTTTTACCAGAGTATGTTGCATTTCAGAGATTGGAGCAGCTAACTCAGACTGTCAGGACAGTGCCTCATTCAGGGAGGGCTGCACAGTCAGAGCTCCTCACTCTGGGACTTGACAGTAAATGAGGCTGTGTCTACTCTCTGTGGGGAGTGTTACTGATCTAAAGGTACTATTTCAAGGAGACGCATTTCAAAACACATCCCTTATGTAGCATCACTAACAGCTTACCTTGTTATTGCCGAGCAGACTGTTGGTTTCTAACAATACAAGGCAGAACCGTATAAAAGTCTGTAACGGATTTTAGGGTGTGACAGGGTGGGAAAGGTGTACAAATACAAGTTTTGTTTGATATACTGTGATGTCTTGGTTGCAGGGATCCTGCACTCTCACTTTGCCTGTTGGGAAGGGTGTGGTACAGTCACTGAGCTACCATCCCACCCAGTGCTGTTTACTGACTGCCGCTGAGGATACTGTCCAGCTCTGGGGAGATGACAGTGAAGAGGCAACCGCACAGACCCCATCTTGACCATCACCAGAACAGGACCAATTGCTCCATGTATTACCGAGAACCACGGGATCTTTACACAGCTCTGAGTCTCGCTCAGAACAATAACAGCAGAGGCTGGTGAACAAAGCAGAAATTCTCAACCAAGGGAATGGTCAAGTTAATGCCCAAGTACTCATCCAGCACTGAGAATTGACTGGCAACATAACTTTATTTTGTTGTGAATAACATTATTCTGTTGAAAGTGGCTGTATTTATAACACCAGGTTTCCAAGTGAATAAAAACAGAGACTCAAAACCATTGATGTTTTATAATCAGTGAGAACAATCAGAAACTTTGACTAACTGATTTTATTCAGATGCAGGAAGCAGCAGCCTCAGCTTCAAGTAAATAAATAAATAACTAATTCAGCAAATTCACCTGATCTACAGATTGACCTAACCAGCTGTCTGAGATGTTCAGTCAGGGTGAGGGGACAGTGTTATCGGACTGGTCCTGACAGCAGATTCCTGCTTGTCATCCCCCACCCCATGCACAGTGTGCTGGTGTAGAATCATGGATTGCCTGCTGTCAGGTGAGCAGTGTTTTAGCACTAGGACATACCACAGATCAAACTCCTCTGGCACGGTCTACACTCAGGCTGCAAGTTAAACCAAGCTCAGAACCTGTTCATCTCAGAAATTTCCTGAATCAATTTTACTGAAGTCCTCTGGGTATCACTGGTCCTGTGTCCTTGATCTTATCTCCCCCACCTCCACCATCCCACCTCTCTTTCTGGTTAAGCTAAAAAGAGACAGAACATCTCTGCTACATCCACACCAGTTTCAAACATTCACCTTTCCAAGTCATTCAGCTCTTACTGTGTATTAGAGCAGAAGCCAATATGTGGTGTTCACACATGACCCTTCCATCTTTTCTTCCCAACTTTCCCACTAACGGCCCTCTACTCTCAGCTGTACTCCACAAATCCAACACATAACTGTCTTAATTTGCTGTACAGAGCTGAAGCTGAGATTCACAGTATGTTCTCAAGGGAGCAGCATTCCAGGACTCATCAGGGTTATTCAGGGAGAGGAGGCCAGGGGCTGGAGCACTGCCACTGTAGCCCAGGGCCTAAAACAGCTTTGACTGAGGAGAAAGTGCATCAAAGTTCCGAGCAAATGTTTCAGCCACGAGCAGAGGGAAAACAAGAGTGGCATCTGCACACACCTGGGGAAGAGAGGGAGGCCACACAGAATTAACTCACAACGATCCCTTCCCTGCCAGCACCCTTCTCATCAGACCAGCCTTAGAAGTGTCCCCTGCCCCTGCACAGCAGCTGTCTGCAACAGTGAAGGGGAAGGACAGTGTACATTCTGTTGCTGTGACAGTGCACAGAGCCGTGACATACAGTTATTCTCCCGTTGGGGAAACAGCGTGACTGAGTGAGAGTTATGTGGAGGGACATTAACTCATTGTTTTAGATTAGATTAGATTAGACTTAGTGTGGAAACAGGCCCTTCGGCCCAACAAGTCCACACCCGACCCGCCGAAGCGCAACCCACCCATACCCCTGAACACTACGGGTAATTTAGCATGGCCAATTCACCTGACCCGCACATCTTTGGACTGTGGGAGGAAACCGGAGCACCCGGAGGAAACCCACGCAGACACGGGGAGAACGTGCAAACTCCACACAGTCAGTTGCCTGAGGAGGGAATTGAACCTGGGTCTCTGGCGCTGTGAGGCAGCAGTGCTAACCACTGTGCCACCTGTTGTGCAGCATAACTTGAATCTTAGCAATATCAGGTAGCCTCTGTATTTAGCAGGTGGTCCTGACAGCAATTGTGCGGTGGGGGATGGGCGGGATGGGGGGTGGAGAGGGGGGGGTGGGGGAGGGGGGAGGGGGGATGGGGGAGGGGGGGTTGGAGGGTAGGTGCACGGTTGTCTCCAGCTGCTTGTTTGAGTCACCCACCAAGGAACAAGAGAAACTCACTTTCACGGGTTTGGCATCTGTCCGGATTTTACCCCAGGAAACCGCTTCATCAGGTCTGGCTCCAGAATCCGAGCCATCAAATTCCTGACCTGTGTTCACGTAGACGGAATAGTCTGCTCCGTTCCTCTGTTTGTGGGGAGGGAACAAGAAAGGAATTAGGATGAGGGGAAGAGGAAAAGGATTCCCAGTGGAAGTGGCGATGGTTTCTGTGGAGATTACTGACCATGAGGTTGGCGTTGGCAATGTGGTGTTTGACCATACCACCTCCCAGAATGACCATTCCAGTTCTCTTGGCGTACACTGCCTGGTCGTTGATCCTGCGGATGTCTGCACCGACAGGAAAGGAAAGGAAACAAGTAATATCATTGTCTGCATCCAGCAAGGTCCCTCTCCCTCCAGCTTTTAAGCATAGACCACAACCTGTTCCAGCCTCTGGTGCCAAAAGTGCAGCCCCCCTCCCCCCACCCACATTGAGTACCATTCCCAACCCCCAACAAATTACCTCCCCAAACACAGAGGACTGTCACCAGGCACAGACTGCCTTTCTCCACCCCCTCCACCATCCAAACATGGTCCCCTTCACCCTCTGCCTCACAACATAAAGCCAGTTCTCCCTCCCACAGTCAGCATGGCCCCCAAAGCACAGAACACAACCTCAACCTCTGCTCCCACACCCGAAGGAGGGTTACAGGGAGTGTCTCCCCACTCACCTTCCACGATATCGAGCACTAAGCCAGGATTCTTGTATGAATGGAAATACATCATGTCCCCAATCGAGCCGTCAGTCAGAGCTGGACTAAAGACTGGAATGTTATTCTGTAACAAGAACCAGCAAGAAATACAGGCATTGTTCAGGATGGCATCATGATCAGCACGGGTAAGGTGGCCCAAAGGACCTGGCTCTGTGCTGGATTGTTCCATGTTCTAACACCAAGAGAAGTAAGACAGGAGACACATTTCCCAAGATACAGACATCCTCCTGCCCAGGCATGGACACGCTCCCCCCCCCCCCCCCCCCGGCACAGACACACATCCCACCCCCACCCAAGGCACAAACACGCACCGTGCACCTCCCCAGGCACGGACAAATCAGGCAATTCTGACCTTTCCAGTCGACCAGCCTGCCAACACCAAGTGGGGATTTCTCTACACTTAGGGGAGCTAAGCCCATGTCTACGGATGATGTTTATAAGGTGCAACATGATGAGATCAAAGAAACAACAAAGTTAGGAAAGGAAGCTCCAGCAGGATATGAAAGACAGGAATGTACTGTAAACTACTCCAGGAATCTGGCCAATGGAAATGCTCATGGCAACTGTATCAGAAATAACAGGGAAGATATTGCCTCTGGGTCACTGTGATTTGAGTTAGGCTTTTTGACTGTTTATGTCAAGGAGAGAAATCTAATCAGTAGAGACAGGAAGGAATTTGGAAGTGAGTGTGAGAAATGGACTGAATACTGCACCTTGTAAGTCCAATAATAAACTGACTCGGGATTATCAATCTCCTTCCCAAGGCGAGCAATCACCTTTGATGGAGTCCATTTCATCCCCTATAACAAGAGAGAGAATACAATCACTTCATTCCAAACTGTAAAGGCCATTACATTACAACAGGGCACGTAAATAAACCAAGGCAATTCATAGCCACTCATATTACAAGCTCCAACATGGTATGATGTTTTAACAAGAGGCATTCAACCCTTCACTACCACTCCCATGAACTCAGACCCTGTACCTGTATCTCAACTTTATTTCATTTCCTGTGTTCCACATTGTGGATAGCTGTAGCCAACAAAAAATGATGAGTCTTGAAAATGTCAGTCCCTCTCCTGGTATCTCTGGGCCTTTGAGGTAAAAAGTTCCAGACCTACTCCAGCCTTGGGATAGCAATCTGCTTCTCAGTTTGACTTGACACAGACTTGCTCTCGTGATCGTTTTTCCCCCTTTATTCCGGACTGCTCCAGCAGTGGAAAGAGTCTCTCTCCATCCCACCCAATCAGAAACTGCTTAGTCAGATGACTCCTTTTTCTTCAAAACTCCCAAGGAATACAGAATAGGTCTGTCCCTCTTTACAGCCAGATTACAGCATGCACTCCCTGGAGTTTCAGTCGAGCTGCAGATCGAACTGAAGGATAAAAGATCATCTCACCTGCTCATTTTGTTCTCGGACCAGCTGATCCAGAATGGGCATCACCCAGTCCTCGAATTTGCAGTAGTTTTCATTTGGAACCAGGAGATTTCCAATTCTGTTAAGTAATTACAAATAACTTACATCCAAAGTCAGAAGGAACAGCTGTCTCAGGAATGAAGAGAGAGGCTGCAGTGTTTCAACTTTGGAAGTTTATAACCAAACAGTGATAAACTTTGATTGAAGTTTCTCCAAAAGCCCAGTCCCCAATGGTACTGATGCTGATGCTGCAGCTTCCATGGGCACCAGGCTTTCTCCATCACCTTGTACCGAGGGAACCTGATGCCATGCCAACCTTGCACAATGAGGTACTGGTCTACAATCAGGTAGCACCCTGGGCTGAGCCAGCTTCTGAAACGGACAGCTAACCCAGATTATCGCAGTCTCCAACTGGCACAGCATCCCAAGAGAAGAGCAAAGAGACCTGCAGGATTTGCAGGACTGAGATGAGAACACAAGAGTTCCCATGTCAGCTTTCTCCAGGAGCGAGATGACAATGAAGCTGAACGTTGCTCACTGAATAGAACCGCTGGGTGTGTGACGAGATGCTGGCTGAAACACTGGTGCCAGTTCCTGATGACAAACACAGTAGCCCAGACAACAGGCAATGAGATTCTGCCAGAGAGAGGCTAAAGGAGAGGATTAAAGCCCTGAGACATTTGGCACCTGTGCAGTCAGTCAGGGTATGAAAGCTGCCTTCCCGACATGACTCCCTGAGCCAGAGATTTCCTAACCCAGTTTCAGAATTGCTGCTTTAACTAACAGCTGCCTTGTCCCAGGCTGGATACTACCTGTTTATGCCATTGGCACGAAGCTCCTTCCCCTCCAGACTGAAATCCCCCAGAAACGTTGGACAAAGACACTTAATGAGATCCTCCTCAACACCTCCTGCTGTAGTCACCACACAATCAACCTGCAAAGAAGGTGACAGTGAGGGAAATAAGGTGGAGCCATAGGACACTGGAAAACAGAATTAACAAGCTAGTCCACCCCTTCAAACACGGTAAATCTAGGCTCTCAAAAGATCATCACGCGACTAATGACCTTGACAGTAATTCTGGTCCTGACCAAAATCCAGTGGGTTGGCCCCTGAGAAACTGGGAACGTGCATGGGTGTGAAAATGTGTGTGTGTATTTGGCTGCGTGTGTGTGTAATGGTGTATTTCAGTGTCTGTGTGTGTGTGTGTGTGTGTACCTGTGTATTGGGGTGTATGTATGTGATTACCTGTGTATTTGGAAGAGAGTGAGAGTGTGTGTGTGTAAGTGTGTATTTCAGTGTAGTATGTGTGGACCTCTGCATTTGAGTGTGAGTATGTGTGTGTATCTGTGTATTTGAGTGACTAATTGTGAGTGTGTGTGTGTTCGTGCATATTTAAAAGTGTGTGTATATGTGTACCTGAGTATTTAAGAGTCAGTGAGCGTGTGCATGAAATTGTGTATTTAGGTGAGTGTGCGCGAATATGTACCTGTGTATTTGGGTGTGTGTACCTGTGCACTTGTATGTGTTCCTGTGTGTTTGTGTGAGTATGTTTGTCTATACCTGTGCACTTGAGAATATACGTGTGTACCTGTCTATTTGAGTATTTGTGTGTGTACCTGTGAATTTGACTGTATGTGTGTGTACCCGTGTATTTAAGTGTGAGTGTGTGTACCATAGTATTTGGGTGTAGTGACTGTGTGTATGTGTGTTCACCTGTGTATTTGGGTGTATGCGAGGGTTTGTGTACAATGTTATCGATGTGGGTCAGACAGTCCCGCGTTATCGATGTGGGTCAGACAGTCCCGCGTTATCGATGTGGGTCAGACTGTCCCGCGTTATCGATGTGGGTCAGACTGTCCCGCGTTATCGATGTGGGTCAGACTGTCCCGCGTTATCGATGTGGGTCAGACTGTCCCGCGTTATCGATGTGGGTCAGACAGTCCCGCGTTATCGATGTGGGTCAGACAGTCCCGCGTTATCGATGTGGGTCAGACTGTCCCGCGTTATCGATGTGGGTCAGACTGTCCCGCGTTATCGATGTGGGTCAGGCTGTACTGTGTTATCGATGTGAGTCAGACAGTCCCGCGTTATCGACGTGGGTCAGACAGTCCCTCGTTATCGACGTGGGTCAGACAGTCCCGCGTTATCGACGTGGGTCAGACAGTCCCGCGTTATCGATGTGGGTCAGACTGTCCCGCGTTATCGATGTGGGTCAGACTGTCCCGCGTTATCGATGTGGGTCAGACTGTCCCGCGTTATCGATGTGGGTCAGACTGTCCCGCGTTATCGATGTGGGTCAGACTGTCCCGCGTTATCGATGTGGGTCAGACAGTCCCGCGTTATCGATGTGGGTCAGACAGTCCCGCGTTATCGATGTGGGTCAGACTGTCCCGCGTTATCGATGTGGGTCAGACTGTCCCGCGTTATCGATGTGGGTCAGACTGTCCCGCGTTATCGATGTGGGTCAGACTGTCCCGCGTTATCGATGTGGGTCAGACAGTCCCGCGTTATCGATGTGGGTCAGACTGTCCCGCGTTATCGATGTGGGTCAGACTGTCCCGCGTTATCGATGTGGGTCAGACTGTCCCGCGTTATCGATGTGGGTCAGACTGTCCCGCGTTATCGATGTGGGTCAGACAGTCCCGTGTTATCGATGTGGGTCAGACTGTACCATGTTATCGATGTGGGTCAGACAGTCCCGCGTTATCGATGTGGGTCAGGCTGTACTGTGTTATCGATGTGGGTCAGACAGTCCCGCGTTATCGATGTGGGTCAGACAGTCCCGCGTTATCGATGTGGGTCAGACAGTCCCGCGTTATCGATGTGGGTCAGACAGTCCCGCGTTATCGATGTGGGTCAGACAGTTCCGCGTTATCGATGTGGGTCAGACTGTCCCGCGTTATCGATGTGGGTCAGACTGTCCCGCGTTATCGATGTGGGTCAGACTGTCCCGCGTTATCGATGTGGGTCAGACTGTCCCGCGTTATCGATGTGGGTCAGACTGTCCCGCGTTATCGATGTGGGTCAGACTGTCCCGCGTTATCGATGTGGGTCAGACTGTCCCGCGTTATCGATGTGGGTCAGGCTGTACTGTGTTATCGATGTGAGTCAGACAGTCCCGCGTTATCGATGTGGGTCAGACAGTCCCGTGTTATCGATGTGGGTCAGACTGTACCATGTTATCGATGTGGGTCAGACAGTCCCGCGTTATCGATGTGGGTCAGACAGTCCCGCGTTATCGATGTGTGTCAGACTGTACTGTGTTATCGATGTGGGTCAGACAGTCCCGCGTTATCGATGTGGGTCAGACAGTCCCGCGTTATCGATGTGGGTCAGACTGTCCCGTGTTATCGATGTGGGTCAGACTGTACCATGTTATGCTGTACGAGGTAGCGGATGGTCTCACGAAGGCCAGAACTGATGAGGTTGGATGTATATCCCAAGAAGATAGTGCAGCCTGTTCTCTCTCGCTGACATGGATTCAGATTGATTGCATTCAGTTCTTCTTCATTTAATGGTTCAAGCTTCTTCTCAATCTGAAACAGTCAGTCAGTCACATATTAGCTTTCCCATTCCCCTGACACCACGTCCACAAACAATCATAAGAATCAGAAACAAGGAGGACGACATTTGGCCCCTCAAGCCTGTTCCAGCATTCAGTAAGATCACAGCTGATCCACTTCACCTTCTGTCTGCCCTCCATACGTCACAATTTCCTCCTGGATCAAGCCTTGGATATTTCCATCGACCTATGCTCTCCAAGAATTCCAAAGACTCAAACCTCCAAGAAAAAGAATTTCTCTGCACCTCAGTCCTAAAAGAGTGACTTACTTATAATTTTTTCAGCTCATTCAAATTCCCCAACAACAGGGAATCATTCTCTCAGCATCCACCACATTAAACCCTGTTAGAATCTTATATGTTTCAATCAGATCACCTGACTCTTCTCAATATCCAAAGGTCACACACTTAACCTTTTCCCCAGGTAAGCCCTTTCATCCTGAGCCTGTTCTGACCTGTTTTGAATATGTTTTTATCTGTCTTAAATACATGTTATTTTTGACTAGTTGAAATGACAAGAGAAAATTTATTTTCAGGACCCATCCTGTCCAGTCTCGTGAACATCTTATATATTGCAATAAGATCATCTCTCATTCTCTTCAACTCAAGGTGATACAGCCTCAGATTGTCCAGCTTTTCCTTATCAAGCTTTTATTCTAGAATCAGTTGACTGAATCTTCTCTGAAGTTATTTCAATGGAAGTCTATTCCTCCATATGTAAGGAAATCAAAATGATACAGAGTACACTGGGTGCAGTTTCACCAAAGCCTTCAACAATTGGAGCAGCACTCCTACTTTCATATTCCTTTCCCCTTGCAATAAATTACTACATTCCATTGTAACTTCTTAATTCCTTGCAGTTTTTCTGCTTGCTGATCTTTTGTAATCCATGAAGCACACCTAAATCCTTCTCTTCCGCAGTCTCTCTCCATTTAGATCATATTCAGCCTTCGTATTCTTCCTGCTAAAGTGGCCACATTCCCTGAGTTCAGACACCTGACCATTTCCTCCCTAAAGGCAGACCCTCTGGAAGAGAATGAAGGCAGAACTCACAGGAGTGCCCGAACAACCTGCTGTCAATGAATCCTGTCTTCACTCTGACTCCAAGCACTGACTAACAGAACTTACTTACTGACTGCTCCCCTTCAGCCGCTATCTGACTAGAATCACTGCCGTGCAGTGACAACTGGAATGTTCCTGCTATGACTGATTCAGGATGACATCGAAAGGATCTTTGTATCGGAGTTAGAAATGTAGATTTCTGCAAGAGCACGTTCCAGCCACTTTTTGAATAGTGTGTGCAATTCTGGTCTCCTTCCTACAGGAAGGGTACTGAAACTGGAAAGGATTCAGAAAAGATTTAAAAGGATGTTGCTGGGATTGGAGGGTTTGAGCTGTTGGGAGAGACTGACTAGGCTGGAGCTGTTTTCCCTGGAGCACCAGAGGCTGAGAGGT
Source organism: Hemiscyllium ocellatum (assembly GCF_020745735.1). Classification (NCBI taxonomy): domain Eukaryota; kingdom Metazoa; phylum Chordata; class Chondrichthyes; order Orectolobiformes; family Hemiscylliidae; genus Hemiscyllium; species Hemiscyllium ocellatum. Next base: position 1,510,944 of record NC_083445.1, on the reverse strand, counting down.
GACCTTATAGAGGTTTATTAAATCATGAGGGGTCTGGATAGGGTGAATAGACAAGGCGTTTTCGCTGGGGGTGGGGGAGTCCAGAACGAGAGGGCATAGGTTTAGGGTGGGAGGAGAAAGATATAAAACGAACTGAAGGGGCAACTTTTTCACAGAGGGTGGTGCGTGTATGGAATGAGCTGCCAGAGGAAGTGGAGGCGGCTGGTACAATTCAACATTTAAAAAGGCATCTGGATGGGTATATGAATAGGAAGGGTTATGAATAAGGAATGAACATAGAGGCATATGGACCAAGTGCTGGCAAATAGTACTAGATTAATTCAGGATATCTGGTTGCCATGGACAGGTTGGTCTGTTTCTGTGCTGTACATCTCTATGAATCTAAAAGAGCACATGGTTTTGGAGGAGGGTGGTCAGACAAGACTTTGCTGATCTCCTAAATGATTTGGACTTTGGACCTGGTTATTGTGCTTCTGTCTCAGTAGGGGGTGAAGCTAATTTCAGCAGCTCAGGAGCAGCCATCCCGCCCCTCCCAGTCTGCTCCATCGTTCAACAATTACATGGCTGATTTTCTCCAGCAACTCGACTTTATCCACTATCACAGTTGAAAATGTGTTGCTGGTTAAAGCACAGCAGGTTAGGCAGCATCCAAGGAATAGGAAATTCGACGTTTCAAGCATAAGCCCTTCATCAGGAATGAGGAGAGGGTGGCAGGCAGGTTAAGATAAAAGGTAGGGAGGAGGGACTTGGGGGAGGGGCGATGGAGATGTGATAGGTGGAAGGAGGTCAAGGTGAGGGTGATAGGCCGGAGTGGGGTGGGGGCGGAGAGGTCAGGAAGAGGATTGCAGGTTAGGAGGGCGGTGCTGAGTTGAAGGAACCGACTGAGACAAGGTGGGGGGAGGGGAAATGAGGAAACTGGAGAAATCCAGCGTATCATCCGCCGTCATTTCCGCCACCTCCAAACGGTCCCCACCACCAGGGATATATTTCCCTCCCCTCCCCTATCAGCGTTCCGCAAAGACCACTCCCTTCGTGACTCCCTCGTCAGATCCACACCCCCCACCAACCCAACCTCCACCCCTGGCACCTTCCCCTGCAACCGCAGGAAATGTAAAACTTGCGCCCACACCTCCACACTCACTTCCCTCCAAGGCCCCAAAGGATCCTTCCATATCCGCCACAAGTTCACCTGTACCTCCACACACATCATCTATTGCATCCGCTGCACCCGATGTGGCCTCCTCTACATTGGGGAGACGGGCCGCTTATTTGCGGAACGCTTCAGCGAACACCTCAGGGACGCCCGGACCAACCAACCCAACCACCCTGTGGCTCAACACTTTAACTCCCCCTCCCACTCCACCGAGGACATGCAGGTCCTTGGACTCCTCCACCGGCAAAACATAACAACACGACAGTTGGAGGAAGAGCGCCTCATCTTCCGCCTGGGAACCCTCCAACCACAAGGGATGAACTCAGATTTCTCCAGTTTCCTCATTAACCAGCAACACATTTTCAGCTCTGATCTCCAGCATCTGCAGACCTCATTTTTTATCCACTATCACTGAATTGGTGCTCCTGTGAGGAAAGGTGTAGGGTCTCTCGGATTTACCATGCTGTTAATCTGCTGTACAGCAAGTCCAAAGTTGGTCGCCTGGTACCCAGTGGTGAGGTAAGATTGCAGCAGAGCGTGGTAGTTAATGCCCTTGTTGAAGTCATATCCTTGGACCTGCACAGATCCCTCGGGGATGGTGGAGCTTAGCTTCAGAACTGCATCCAGAGCGACTGATGGAACAGACTCAGCCATCCCTGATCCCAGTCAATTATCTACCGGCTGGAAAACAGAAAACAGACCCAGCCTGAGGGCAGGAAGAGCTCACAGTCAGACCCGGAGCGCGGCCCGCCCAGCTCTCCGGGTAAACAGAGACTTCCCTCTCCCCCATACACCTGCTTTCAGGTTCACCCCCAACACTCTGTCCCAGGATAAATACAGACCCCCGACCCTACCCCCCACCCCTGGACCCCTCCTCGTTCCCCCCCTCCCCCCGGGGTAAACACAGACCCCTCCCACCCTCCGACCCCTCCTCCTCCCAGCTCCCCCCTCCGGGGTAAACACACACCCTTCTCCCCCCCAACGGGGGTAAACACAGACCCCTCCCCCCCAGGGTAAACACAGACCCCTCCCCCCCAGGGTAAACACAGACCCCTCTCCCCCCCACCCCGGGGTAAACACAGACCTCTCCCCCCCTGGGGTAAACACAGACCCCTCCCCCCCGGGGTAAACACAGACCCCCCCGGGGTAAACACACACCCTATCCCCCCAACGGGGGTAAACAAAGACCCCTCCCCCCGGGGTAAACACAGACCCCTCCCCCCCAGGGTAAACACAGAACCCACCCCCCCGGGGTAAACACACACCCTCTTCCCCCCAACGGGGGTAAACACAGACCCTTCTCCCCCAGGGTAAACACAGACCCCTCCCCCACCGGGGTAAACACAGACCCCTCCACCCCTGGGGTAAACACAGACCCCTCCACCCCTGGGGTAAACACAGACCCCTCCCCACCAGGGTAAACACAGACCCTTCTCCCCCCCGGGGTAAACACAGACCCTTCTCCCCCCCGGGGTAAACACAGACCCCTCTCCCCCCCCAGGGTAAACACAGACCCCCCCCGTGGTAAACACACACCCTCTCCCCCCAACGGGGGTAAACACAGTCCCCTCTCCCCCGGGATAAACACAGATGCCTCCCCCCCCGGGTAAACACAGACCCCTACCCCCCAGGGTAAACACAGACCCTCTCCCCCCAAGGAGGTAAACACAGACCCCTCTCCCCCCAGGGTAAACACAGACCCCTCTCTCTCCCCCCTCCCCGGGGTAAACACAGACCCCTCCCCCCAGGGTAAACACAGACCCCCCCGGGGTAAACACACACCCTCTTCCCCCCAACGGGGGTAAACACAGACCCTTCTCCCCCAGGGTAAACACAGACCCCTCCCCCACCGAGGTAAACACAGACCACTCTCCCCCCGGGGTAAACACAGACCCCTCCACCCCTGGGGTAAACACAGACCCCTCCCCACCAGGGTAAACACAGACCCTTCTCCCCCCCGGGGTAAACACAGACCCCTCTCCCCCCCCAGGGTAAACACAGACCCCCCCCGTGGTAAACACACACCCTCTCCCCCCAACGGGGGTAAACACAGTCCCCTCTCCCCCGGGATAAACACAGATGCCTCCCCCCCCGGGTAAACACAGACCCCTACCCCCCAGGGTAAACACAGACCCTCTCCCCCCAAGGAGGTAAACACAGACCCCTCTCCCCCCAAGGAGGTAAACACAGACCCCTCTCCCCCCAGGGTAAACACAGACCCCTCTCTCTCCCCCCTCCCCGGGGTAAACACAGACCCCTCCCCCCAGGGTAAACACAGACCCCCCCGGGGTAAACACACACCCTCTCCCCCCAACGGGGGTAAACACAGACCCGCCCCCCAGGGTAAACACAGACCCCTCTTCCCAACAGGGGTAAACACAGACCCCTCTCCCCCGGGATAAACACAGACCCCACTCTCCTCCCCCCCCCCCCCCCGGGGTAAACACAGACCCCACTCCCACCCCCCCACCCCCCGGGGTAAACACAGACCCCTCTCCCCCGGGATAAACACAGACCCCTCTCTCCCACCCCCCCCCGGGGTAAACACAGACCCCTCTCCCACCCCCCCCCCGTCCCCGGGGTAAACACAGACCCCTCTCCCCCCCCCAGGGTAAACACAGACCCCTCCCCCCAGGGTAAACACAGACCCCCCGGGGTAAACACACACCCTCTCCCCCCAACGGGGGTAAACACAGACCCCTCCCACACAGGGTAAACACACACCCTCTCCCCCCAATGGGGGTAAACACAGACCCCTCCCCCCCAGGGTAAACACAGACCCACCCCCCAGGGTAAACACACACCCCTCCTCCCAACGGGGGTAAACACAGACCCCTCTCCCCCAGGGTAAACACAGACCCCCCCGGGTAAACACACACCCTCTCCCCCCAATGGGGGTAAACACAGACCCCTCTCCCCCGGGGTAAACACAGACCCCCCCCGGGTAAAGACACACCCTCTCCCCCCAATGGGGGTAAACACAGACCCCTCTCCCCCGGGGTAAACACAGACCCCCCCCGGGGTAAAGACACACCCTCTCCCCCCAACGGGGGTAAAAACAGACCCCTCTCCCCCAGGGTAAACCCAGACCCCACCAGGGTAAACACAGACCCCCCGGGGTAAACACACACCCTCTCCCCCAAAGGGGGGTAAACACAGACCCCTCCCACCCAGGGTAAACACACACCCTCTCCCCCCAACGGGGGTAAACACAGACCCCTCCCCCCAGGGTAAACACAGACCCCCCCAGGGTAAACACAGACCCCTCCCCCCCCCAGGGTAAACACAGACCCCCCCGGGGTAAACACAGACCCCTCTCCTCCCCCCCCCAGGGTAAACACAGACCCCTCTCCTCCCCCCCCCCAGGGTAAACACAGACCCCTCCCCCCCCGGGGTAAACACAGACCCCTCCCCCCCCGGGGTAAACACAGACCCCTCTCCTCCCCCCCCCCCAGGGTAAACACAGACCCCTCCCCCCCCGGGGTAAACACAGACCCCTCTCCTCCCCCCCCCAGGGTAAACACAGACACCTCTCTCCCCCCCCCGGGGTAAACACAGACCCTCCCCCTCCCCCCCCCGGGGTAAACACAGACCCTCCCCCTCCCCCTCCCTCACGGACACGGGCTAGGCCCCGGTTCGCGGCCTCTTCTCACCGAGGGATCAACGCGGGAACAGAATAGAAATGCGCCTGCGCGTCACCGGCGGGAGGGGGAGCCGTGAGAGGCGGAGCTACCGTCAGTGGGCGTGGCCCGGAGTCAGAGGGCGGGGCCCGGAGTCAGAGGGCGGGGCCCGGAGTCAGAGGGCGGGGCCCGGAGTCAGAGGGCGGGGCCCGGAGTCAGAGGGCGGGGCCCGGAGTCAGAGGGCGGGGCCAGCGGGTTGAACGGGGACAGCTGGAGGGAGGTGTTCATGGAGCGGGGAGGGTCAATGAGGGGAGGGGGGTGTAGGGGTCGGTGTGGGGGTGGGGGTGTAGGGGTCGGTGTGGGGGTGGGGGGTGTAGGGGTCGGTGTGGGGGAGGGGGGTGTAGGGGTCGGTGTGGGGGAGGGGGGTGTAGGGGTCGGTGTGGGGTGTAGGGGTCGTTGTGGGGGAGGGGGGTGTAGGGGTCGGTGTGGGGGAGGGGGTTGTGGGGGAGGGGGGTGTAGGGGTCGTTGTGGGGTGGGGGGTGTAGGGGTCGGTGTGGGGGTGGGGGGTGTAGGGGTCGGTGTGGGGGAGGGGGGTGTAGGGGTCGTTGTGGGGTGGGGGGTGTAGGGGTCGTTGTGGGGTGGGGGGTGTAGGGGTCGGTGTGGGGGAGGGGGGTGTAGGGGTCGGTGTGGGGGAGGGGGGTGTAGGGGTCGTTGTGGGGGAGGGGGGTGTAGGGGTCGGTGTGGGGGAGGGGGGTGTGGGGGAGGGGGTGTAGGGGTCGTTGTGGGGTGGGGGGTGTAGGGGTCGGTGTGGGGGAGGGGGTGTAGGGGTCGGTGTGGGGGAGGGGGGTGTAGGGGTCGGTGTGGGGGAGGGGGGTGTAGGGGTCGTTGTGGGGTGGGGGGTGTAGGGGACGGTGTGGGGGAGGGGGTGTAGGGGTCGGTGTGGGGGAGGGGGGTGTAGGGGTCGGTGTGGGGTGTAGGGGTCGTTGTGAGGGAGGGGGGTGTAGGGGTCGTTGTGGGGGAGGGGGTGTAGGGGTCGGTGTGGGGTGTAGGGGTCGTTGTGGGGGGGGGTGTAGGGGTCGTTGTGGGGGAGGGGGGTGAAGGGGTCGGTGTGGGGGAGGGGGGTGTAGGGGTCGTTGTGGGGGAGGGGGGTGAAGGGGTCGGTGTGGGGGTGGGGGGTGTAGGGGTCGGTGTGGGGGAGGGGGGTGTAGGGGTCGGTGTGGGGGAGGGGGGTGTAGGGGTCGGTGTGGGGTGTAGGGGTCGTTGTGGGGGAGGGGGGTGTAGGGGTCGGTGTGGGGGAGGGGGTTGTGGGGGAGGGGGGTGTAGGGGTCGTTGTGGGGTGGGGGGTGTAGGGGTCGGTGTGGGGGTGGGGGGTGTAGGGGTCGGTGTGGGGGAGGGGGGTGTAGGGGTCGTTGTGGGGTGGGGGGTGTAGGGGTCGTTGTGGGGTGGGGGGTGTAGGGGTCGGTGTGGGGGAGGGGGGTGTAGGGGTCGGTGTGGGGGAGGGGGGTGTAGGGGTCGTTGTGGGGGAGGGGGGTGTAGGGGTCGGTGTGGGGGAGGGGGGTGTGGGGGAGGGGGTGTAGGGGTCGT